>NW_022589709.1:60897844-61062182 GCF_004348235.1 Phoca vitulina
ATTTCTTTTTGTTGTCTGATTGCTGTGGCTAGGACTTCTAATACTATGTTGAATAGCAGTGGTGATAGTGGACATCCCTGCCGTGTTCCTGACCTTAGGGGGAAAGCTCTCAGGTTTTCCCCATTGAGAATGATATTCGCTGTGGGTTTTTCATAGATGGCTTTTATGATACTGAGGTATGTACCCTCTATCCCTATACTCTGAAGAGTTTTGATCAAGAAAGGATGCTGTACTTTGTCAAATGCTTTTTCTGCATCTGTTGAGAGGTTCATATGATTCTTGTCCTTTCTTTTGTTAATGTATTGTATCACATTGATTGATTTGAGGATGTTGAACCAACCTTGCAGCCCAGGGATAAATCCCACTTGGTCGTGGTGAATAATCCTTTTAATGTACTGTTGGATCCTATTGGCTAGTATTTTGGTGAGAATTTTTGCATCCATGTTCATCAAGGATATTGGTCTGTAATTCTCTTTTTGATAGGCTCTTTGTCTGGTTTTGGTTTCAAGGTAATGGTGGCGTCATGAAACGAGTTTGGAAGTTTCCTTCCATTTCTATTTTTTGGAAGAGTTTCAGAAGAATAGATATTAATTCTTCTTTAAATGTTTGGTAGAATTCTCCTGGGAAGCCATCTGGCCCTGGGCTTTTGTTGGGAGATTTTTGATGACTGCTTCAATTTCCTTAGTGGTTATATGTCTGTTCAGGTTTTCTATTTCTTCCTGGTTCAGTTTTGGTAGTTGATACATCTCTAGGAATGCATCCCTTTCTTCCAGGTTATCTAATTTGCTGGCATAGAGTTGCTCATAATATGTTCTTATAATTGTTTGTATTTCTTTGGTGTTGGTTGTGATCTCCCCTCTTTCATTCATGATTTTGTTGATTTGGGTCATTTCTCTTTCTTTTTGATAAGTCTGGCCAGGGGTTTATCAATCTTGTTAATTCTTTCAAAGAACCAGCTCCTTGTTTCGTTGATCTGTTCTACTATTCTTTTGGTTTCTATGTCATTGATTTCTGCTCTGATCTTTATTATTTCTCTTCTCCTGCTGGGTTTAGGCTTTATTTGCTGTTCTTTCTCCAGCTCCTTTAGGTGTAGGGTTAGGTTGTGTACTTGAGACCTTTCTTGTTTCTTGAGAAAGGCTTGTATTGCTCTATATTTTCCTCTTAGGACTGCTTTTGCTGCATTCCAAAGATTTTGAACAGTTGTGTTTTCATTTTCATTTGTTTCCATGAATTTTTTAAATTCTTCTTTAATTTTCTGGTTGACCCATTCATTCTTTAGTAGGATGCTCTTTAGCCTCCATGTATTTGAGTTCTTTCTGACTTTCCTCTTGTGATTGAGTTCTAGTTTCAAAGCATTGTGGTCTGAAAATAGGCAGGGAATGATCCCAATCTTTTGGTACCAGTTGAGACCTGATTTATGACCTAGGATGTGATCTATTCTGGAGAATGTTCCATGGGCACTAGAGAAGAATGTGTATTCCATTGCTTTGGGATGGAATGTTCTGAATATGTCTGTGAAGTCCATCTGGTCCAGTGTGTCATTTAAAGTCTATTTCCTTGTTGATATTTTGCTTAGATCTGTCCATTTCAGTGAGGGAGGTGTTAAAGTCCCCCACTTTATTGTATTGTTGTCAATGTGTTTCTTTGCTTTTGTTGTTAATTGGCTTATATAATTGGCTGTTCCCACGTTATGGGCATAGATATTTACAATTGTTAGATCTTCTTGTTGGATAGACCCTTTAAGTATGATATAGTGTCCTTCCTCATCTCTTATTACAGTCCTTGGTTTAAAATCTAATTTGTCTGATATAAGGATTGCCACCCCAGCTTTCTTTTGGTGTCCATTAGCATGGTAAATGGTTTTCCACCCCCTCACTTTCAATCTGGGGGTGTCTTTGGGTCTAAAATGAGTCTCTTGCAGACAGCATATCGATGGGTCTTGTTTTTTAATCCAATCTGATAGCCTGTGTCTTTTGATTGGGGCATTTAGCCCATTTACATTCAGGGTAACTATTGAAAGATAGGAATTTAGTGCCATTGTATTGCCTGTAAAGTGACTCTTACTGTCTATTGTTTGTGTTCCTTTCTGGTCTATGTTGCTTTTAGGCTCTCTCTTTCCTTAGAGGACCCCTTTCAATATTTGTTGTGGGGCTGGTTTCGTGTTTGCAAATTCCTTTAGTTTTTGTTTGTCCTGGAAGCTTTTTATCTCTCCTTCAATTTTCAATGACAGCCTAGCTCGATATAGTATTCTTGGCTGCATATTTTTCTCATTTAGTGCTCTGAATATGTCCTGCCAGTCCTTTCTGGCCTGCCAGGTCTCTGTGGATAAGTCTGTTGCCAATCTAATGTTTCTATCATTGTAGGTTACATATCTCTTCTCCCGAGCTGCTTTCAGGATTTTCTCTTTGTCTCTGAGACTCGTAAGTTTTACTATTAGATGTCGGGGTGTTGACCTATTTTTATTGATTTTGAGAGGGGTTCTCTGTGCTTCCTGGATTTTGATGCCTGTTTCCTTCCCCAAATTAGGGAAGTTCTCTGCTATAATTTGCTCCAGTATACCTTCTGCCCCTCTCTCTCTTTCTTCTTCTTCTGGGATCCCAATTATTCTAATGTTGTTTCGTCTTATGGTATCGTTTATTTCTCGAATTCTGCCCTCGTGATCCAGTAGTTGTTTATCTCTCTTTTTCTCAGCTTCTTTATTTTCCATCATTTGGTCTTCTATCTCACTGATTCTTTCTTCTGCCTCATTTATCCTAGCAGTTAGCGCCCCCATATTTGATTGCACCTCATTGATAGCCTTTTTGATTTCTACTTGGTTCGATTTTAGTTCTTTTACTTCTCCAGAAAGGGTTTCTCTAATAACTTCCATGTTTTTTTCAAGCCCAGCTAGTATCTTTAAAGTGATGATTCTGAACTCTAGATCTGACATCGTACTAATGTCCGTATTGAGTAGGTCCCTGGCAGTCGGTACTACCTCTTGTTCTTTTTGTTGAGGTGATTTTTTCCGTCTTGTCATTTTCTGCAGAGGAGAATAGATTAATGAGAGAACAAAATGCTAGCAGGGTAACAATGTCCCCAGAAAATATACTCTAAACAAATCAGAAAAGACCTGAAGCAGTGGGAAAAGAAAGGGAAAGAGAGAAAAAAGAAAAGGAAAGAAAAAAAGAATAAAGAAAAAGATAAAGATAAAAACAAACAAAAGCAGAACAAAACAAAACAAAACAAAAACAGAATGTGATCAAATATGATCAGGCTGGATTATAGATCAGTGCCACACACTAGATTTTGGGTGTATTTTGGTCTGTTAAAAGAAAGTCCCTCCCAAAATTTTAAAGAAAAAAAACTTATATATGTACAAAAATAAGGGTTGATATGATGAAGGGATGGAATATGACTGTAAAGATGGAAATTATAAAAAATTTTAAAAAAGGATTTGATAAGTTGTTTGAAAAAAGAAAGAAGAGGATTAAAAAAAAAAGAAAGAAAGAAAAAAGGGAGAGAATGTGATCAGGCAGGGGAGTAGAAAAAAACCATACACTAGAGATTTAGAGTATATTTTGATCTGTTAGAAGAAACTATCTCAAGATTTTATAGAGAGAACAACTTATATATATATGCCAAAAATACGGGTAACTACTATGAAGGGATAGAATATGACTTTAAAAATGAAAAATAAAAATGTTTTTTTTTAAAAAAGGGATTGATAAGATGTTGGTTGAAAAAGGGAAAAAGAAAAATTCAAAAAAAAAGAAAAAAGGAAAAAAGAAAAAAGACAGTTAAAAAAAATAATTAACTTTGAAAGACTAAAGAATCATGGTAAAAAAGCCATGAATTCTATGTGCAGTATTCCCCTAGCGCTGGAGTTCTGCCGTTCTCATTGATCGGTAAACTTGGTCTTGGCTGGCTGCTCTCGCTGATCTTCTGGGGGAGGGGCCTGTTGCCGTGGTTCCCAAATGTCTTTGCCGGAGGCAAAATTGCCCCGCCCTTGCCAGTCCGGGCTAAGTAATCTGCTCGGGTTTGCTCTCGGGAGCTTTTGTTCCCTGCAAGCTTTCTGTACAGCTTTGGAGGCGGAGAGTGAAAATGGCGGCCTCCCAGTCTCCGCCCCGGCGGAGCCGAGAACTCGGGGTCCCGCTCCTCAGCGAGCCCCCAGAGAAAAGCAGTCAGTCACTCCCGTCTCCTCGGTCTCTGGCCACACTCCGCGCTCACCCGGCCTGTGACCGCGCCTTTCTATCTGGCACCCGACCCCGGGTGGAGTCTCCAAACCCAGCAGATCCCCGCGGTGCGCGCCCGCGCCGCTCCTCCCGGGGGAAGAAGGTGAGTCTCCCCGGGTCTGCCGCTTGTTGGGTCCCTGCTGGAGGAGCAGTGGCCCGACTGTGCCGCGGATCACAGTTTGTGACAACCCCGAGCTGAGAGCCCGCGCCTGGGCTCCGTCTCTGCAGCCGGCTTCCCTGCTCCGATACCTGGGAGCTCTGCCGCACTCAGGCACCCCCGGTCTTTCTGTGACCCCGAGGGTCCTGAGACCACACTGTCCCGCGAGGGTTCCACCCCCCACTTCGCCACCAGAGTGACGTCCCTCGGCAGAGCAGACTTCTAAAAGTTCCGATTTTGTGCTCCGTGGCTCTATCACTTGCCAGAAGCGGCCGACGGAGGCCCCTCCCCCGCCGTCTATCCTCCCGAATATCGGCTCAGATTCACTTCTCCGCACGTCCTACCTTTCAGAAAGTGGTCGCTTTTCTGTTCAGAGAGTTGTTGCTATTCTTTTCTTCAATCTCCTGTTGAGTTTGTAGGTGTTCAGAATGGTTTGATCCCTATCCAGCTGAATTCCTGAGAGGAGACGAAATCCAGGTCTCCTACTCCTTTGCCATCTTGCTCCGCCCCCCTTCTGTTCATTTTTATATATCAAATTCCCCTGGCTTTTTGGAAACCTTAGCTATTGACACAAGGACCCTCCATGCTTTCATACAAATACAGCCTAAAACAAGAACAGGATTGCTGAGATTTGGTTGCAAATTTAATTTCCCCACTGTAGCTCTCTAGTAGTCTTGACAACTAGGCCATGTCGAGGAAGAAAGACTTTCCTTTATAAGCTAAACTCAAAAGTTATTTGGTCCATTGAGTCTTATAAATATACTATAAATACTGCTTTTGAAATGATAGGTAGGTAATATGGAAAATATAATGAAAAGTTCCCATCTGATACAAAATAGTATGGAAATTGTGGGTTTGGGATTGGAAAGAGATATGGGGGGCTAAGAAAGATATAAAGGAATGTTAACTCTTGTGACTTTGAAGAGAGACCTCATATCAAGAAAAAAAAATGTGGGGCACTGTCAAATTTTCAAGCTGGGAGTACATCTCTTCACTGCTTCCAATAAGGCACAGGAGTGAGAGCAGCAAGGACAGAAAGGTGTCTGAATAGATGGTCCTCCAACTGAAACAAAGTCTCTCTGATCCTCCATTAATAGAACCCAGAATCTCTCAAATGTCCACAGGTGGCTACAGAAGACCTTTCATCATAAAAATGGTCAAAGTGGCATTAGACAAGAGAAAGGAGAAAATACCCAAATACTTGATTAGATGATGTTGCAGCCAGCCTTCAGAGGTTCAACAATGCCTTCAGGAATAGTCAGTGAGGAAAGCCATCGTGGCTTCCTTGTGCCAAAAAGGTATGTTAGAAGTTACGCAAGGCTGGGCCTTGCTGCAATGGCTGTAGTCAAGTTCAGCCAGAGCCTGCAGAGAAAGCCAACATGTCCCCCAGATGCCCCCCTCTTACCACCATGATGATTCTTTCCACAAGCTTTCTCCCCAAGTTGGTAGTCATGAAGGAGGAGACAGGAAGAAACCTAGAGGTGGACACTCTATCAAGGATAGTAAGTTAAAGTGAAATAGAGTCCTTATTAAGGCCAGAAGAAAGTTACCTCCAATGTGGTCAGGTTTCCCTTTCTCTTCTACCACCAGCAGAAGAAGAATTGAATTTATGACAGCATCATTTTTCACATAAGCTCCTATTTACTATTGTTTCTGTTTTATGTGGCAACAACTAAATATCCCTTAGTGGCACCTAAGCATATTAGCCTGCACAGAACCATCTCTCCCTCTCTCCTTCCCTCTCCCTCTCATTCAAATTCACTTACTCCACCTGACAGCGGTATCTCTTAATCTGCATATTTTCCTCTATCACCACTGGATAATTTCAAGAAACTCCTAACTGGTCTTGATCCCCGTGCCTCTGAATTTTTCTTATTCTTTTTATTGTCATAAACCCCAGGTCTGTTTCATTCTTTATATGCTTCATCTAAAAGAACCCCTCAACATGCAAATCTGTCTCATTACTGTCCTGCTTGAAAATTAGCAGTTTTCCATTTTCTTGAGAATAAACCCAAGCCCAGTTAAGGGGTCTACCATCCAGGGTCCTCACTGGAAATATATGGCATAAATAGCCCCTCGAGTAGATGTTATAAATGGCTCATTTATCAGGTTGTGGATACAATATAGGGAAACCATATGAAATATTGTGGTGGGATTTTACTCTGTCAATATGGCTCATCCAGAATTACATTTTCCAGAATCTCTTTTGTTGTATGGTTCTGGATTGGAGTTGGCCAGAAGGGAAATTCATTTTGACACGTGGAAGGCAGAAGCGAAGCATTGGCCATTACAATCCAATGACAGGTTTTAGAGAGGTCAAGGACAGGTATAGAGGTGTGGCCGGGTTCCAAGTTGTCTTTACCTCAGTTCAGCTCTTCTTCCCAGCTGCTGACCCATCTGACCAACAGCAACCACAGGCTCACCGTTAGATGCAGACTTGCCCAGCTCTCCTTCATAACCCCATTCCAGCAGCTGAACGTGACTTGCTTTCCTGATTGCATGACAAGCTCTGATTCATCCAGCAGGGCATCTGACGGGCCAATTTATGACTTATACCTGATCCTCCAACTCTCCCTTTTGGGCCATTATTTCCCCAGCTTCTCCAACAATTGTATGAGGCCTTATTACTATAATAAATCCCTATTCCATAATACCCGTAACAGTCCTGCTTGCCTGACCTTGCAGACAGTATAGAAGTCTGGGATTATTGTTAACCCTGAATGAAAGCAGAGAATCAGGTAGAGGAAGTTTCTTTGAGACTAGGAGGGATTATGAGCTATGGGACAAAGCTACGTCATGGTGGTTTCATAGGAAGGATGGTGGGGAAATAAATAGCCTGGTTTCACTCTCCTCCCTCTTTCCAGTCTATTATCTGGGATCCTTGTTTACAGAGGAAAACCAGAAACCAGAAGCACAGGAACCACTGATAGAACCCATACATGTTGACCTCCAGAGCAGAGAGCAGGGGACATATTGTACATGGAAGACATTTGGCACACACAGCTTACATGATCCATCACAGCCTGCCCACTGTCCCCCAGGCCTCTCCACCTTGTATTTCACCTTCTTCCTCACACTCTCTGCTACAACCACTCTGAGCTTTTTTTACATCCTTGAGTCTACATTATTTTTACTTTCATGAGGGCCTTTTGCAAAGAATGTTCTCTCTGCATGTGCCAGGAGAGTACTGCCTCTTTCTGAGAAAGAAAGAGGGAGCAAAGAAGGACCACTATGTCCTTAATGGCCCTGGCCAAGATTATACTGGAACTTTCACTTTTAAGTAGGACAAACTTAGTCTACCAGTTGGATCCCTTTGCAGAAAATAGCAATACGACTTGGACATCATATAAAAAGCAATTATCTGAAGGTGCTGGAGGAGAAACAGTCTAACAGAAAATACATCCTCACTTGGAGTGGGGAAGATGGTGTTCTCCACAAGTAGGTCCTCATTGTTCATGGCCTTTAACCTGAGTCTAAATGCAGTCCACACATGTACACACAGTGGTGAGAGGGGCTCACAAGGTAATTTTCACACTCTTTGAGCTCTGGGGAGTCAGAAAAATTAAGCAGGACAATGTGAAACACTGAAGAAAGTATGGGAGTTCTTAAGCGGCAAAATCCATAAAGGGGATCTATATCCATCTATCCATATCTCCAACTGATCCATATCTCCTATCTATATCTCTTCTATCCATATCTCCAATGGATCCTGAACATGCTTAAAGCAAAACAGATTAAAAGCACCAGAATTAAAGACAAAAGATCTGAATCCAGACCATATCTGGTACCGACGCAGCAGAGCCTGTAGTTCAAATCCAGCAAGCCAATTACCTGCTGAGAAAGGAAAGGACCCTCATTAGAGAAAAATAACATAATTCAGAATCTCCACATTCACATATCTTGAATGCAATCCAAAATCACCAAACATAATAAAAACCAAGAAATAGAACACACTGTTGCAAAAAAAGAAATTAAGTCAAGTCTGACTCAGAGATGAACATCCAGATTTTTAAAAGGCTCTTGTAACTATCACCAATTAAGTAAAACAAAACATTTTTTCAGAAAATAGAAATATCAGTGAAAGTGTCCAAGGCAAAGAACAGAGATTAAAGGATTAAGTGTCCAAGGAAAGTGTCCAAGGCAAAGAACAGAGATTAAAGATCGAGAAAAAAAAAAAACAGTCTTGGCAACTTATTAGAGGTTATCAAATGGTCTAATATACAGGTAATTGATATGCCATAAGGAGCAGGGACCTAGAATGGAGTAGAAAAATGACTGAAAATATAACAGTTGAAAATTTCCCATTTTGATGAAATATAAAAATTTTCAAAAAGAACCTACTAAAGAAACATACAAGCAAAATAAACACCAAGAACCTGAGGTGAAGCTCATCACAGTCAAGATGACAAAAGCCAAAGATAAGGAGAAACTCTTGAAAGTGGTAAGAAAAAATGAGTTGGGGGGGAGGGGAAAAGATGGTGGAGGAGTAGGGGACCCTATTGCAACTGGTCCCCGGAATTGAGCTGGATATCTACCAGACCACTCTGAGCACCCACGAAATCAGCCTGAGATGTAAGAAGATCTGGATCTCTACAAACAGAAGATTGCAGGTGGTTGGTTTCAAGGTATGAAGCGAGGAGCCATGATCCCGCGGGCAGATATCAGAGGATAAATGGCAGCGGGACGGAGCCTCGCCATGGGGATCCAACACCCCCGGTGAGCGATAGTCTCCCATGCTGGGGACAAGGCACAGATTCGCAGACCGCTAGCAGCGGGGAAAGGACTTTAGACGGAAATCTGAGCAGCGGGGTCGTGCATGCAAACTGGGGGCAGCTGGTGGTTTTAGAGGCACAAAGGGCAGAGATGAGCCCTGACCTGGAGGCAGGACTGGGAGCACAGCTGAGGGGCGCACAACCCAGGTTGCTGCAGTTTATAGCAGCACAGACAGAAATAGAGAGAGTGTGGCCTGGAGAGCTCACTGAAGAACAGACTGCAGTCTCTCTGCTCTGAAGCAGAGGGTTGGAAATTGTCTCTTCTGCTCTGACTCTAGGAAGAGATGCAGAAACTAGTCACAGAAAGCCACCAGAGAACAAAAGCCCCCCAAAAAACGGTTTTTACTGAGCCCATCCCCTGCCACAGGGGGCAGGGCAACTCTGCCTAAACAGGGTTGCCTGAGTAACAGTGTGGCAGGCCCCTCCCCAAGACGACAGGGAAAACAGGAGGCCAGCAACCCTAAGGTCCCCAGAAAACAGGTGCATCTTGCTTGGGTTGTAGTCAATAATTTGGACTCTATACTTTCCCTCAACCACCCCTCAAAAGAACGACTAGGAGGAGGAACCACCAAAATAGGAAAGACTCAGAGATTATGACTTATACTGCAGATTTACAAATGGATGCAGATATAACCAAGATATGAGAGATGGAATTCAGGCTAGCAATTGTGAAGACAATAGCTAGAATGGAGAAATCAATTAATGGCAACATAGAGTCTCTAAGGGCAGAAATGAAAGCTGAATTGGCAGAACTTAAAAATGCTATCAATGAGATCCAATCTAATCTAGATAATCTAACAGCTAGGGTAAGTGAGGCAGAAGAACGAACTAGTGACCTGGAAGACAATTTAATAGATAAAAAGGGAAAAGAGGAGGCCAGGGAAAAACAACTCAGAATCCATGAAAATAGAATCAGAGAAATAAGTGACACCATGAAGCATTCCAATGTCAGAATTATTGGAATCCCGGAGGGGGTGGAGAGAGAGAGAGGACTAGAAGATATATTTGAGCAAATCGTAGCTGAGAATTTCCCTAATCTGGGGAATGAAACAAACATTCGTGTCCTAGAGGCAGAGAGGACCCCTCCCAAGATTAAGGAAAACAGGCCAACACCCCGGCATGTAATAGTAAAACTCACAAATCCTAGAACCAAGGAAACCATCTTAAGGACAGTTAGGGGGAAGAGATTCCTTACATACAGAGGGAGGAACATCAGAATAACGTCAGACCTATCCACAGAGACCTGGCAAGCCAGAAAGGCCTGGCAAGACATATTCAGGGTACTAAATGAGAAGAACATGCAGCCAAGAATACTTTATCCAGCAAGGCTGTCATTTAGAATGGATGGAGAGATGCAGAGCTTCCAAGACTGGCAGAAACTGAAAGAATATGTGATCACTAAGCTGGCCCTGCAAGAAATATTAAGGCGGGTTCTATAAAAGGAGAAAGACCCAAAGAGTGATATACAACAGAAATTTACAGGGACAATCTATAAAAACAACGTCTTCACAGGCAACATGATGACAATTCATTCATAGCTTTCAATAATCACTCTCAATGTGAATGGCCTAAATGCTCCCATAAAACGGCACAGGGTTGCAGACTGGATAAAAAGACAGGACCCATCCATATGCTGTCTACAAGAGACTCATTTTGAACCTAAAGACACATCCAGACTGAAAGTGAAGGGACGGAGATCCATCTTCCATGCCAGCGGACCTCAAAAGAAAGCTGGGGTAGCAATTCTTATATCGGACAAATTAGATTTTAAACTAAAGTCTGTAGTTAGAGACACAGAAGGACACTATATCATTCTTAAAAGGACTATCCAACAAGAAGATCTAACAACTGTAAATATCTATGCCCCCAACATGGGAGCAGCCATCTACATAAGCCAACTGTTAACCAAAATAAAGAGTCATATTGATAACAGTACGTTAATTGTAGGACACCTCAATACTCCACTCTCAGATCATCTAAGCAGAAAATCAACAAGGAAACAAGAGCTTTGAATGATACACTGGACCAGATGGACCTCATAGATATATACAGAACATTCCACCCTAAAACAACAGAATACTCATTCTTCTCGAGTGCACATGGAACTTTCTCCAGAATAGACCACATACTGGGTCACAAATCAGGTCTCAACCGATACCAAAAGATTGAGATTATTCCCTGCATATTCTCAGACCACAATGCTTTAAAACTGGAACTCAATCACAAGAAAAAATTTGGCAGAAATTCAAACACTTGGAAGCTGAAGACCACTCTGCTCAAGAACGTTTGGGTCAACCAGGAAATCAAAGAAGAACTTAAACAATTCATGGAAATCAATGAGAATGAAAACACATTGGTCCAAAACCTATGGGATACTGCAAAGGCATTCCTAAGGGGGAAATACATAGCCATCCAAGCCTCACTCAAAAAAATAGAAAAATCCCAAATTCACCAACTAACTTTACACCTTACAGAACTAGAGAAAAGGCAACAAACGATGCCTAAGCCACGCATTAGAAGAGAAATAATTAAGATTAGAGCAGAGATCAATGAATTAGAAACCAGAAACACAGTAGATCAGATCAACAAAACTAGAAGCTGGTTCTTTGAAAGAATTAATAAGATCTTATCCACTGGCCAGACTTATCCAAAAGAAAAGAGAAAGGACCCAAATTAATAAAATTATGAATGAAAGGGGAGAGATCACGACTAACACCAAGGGAATAGAAACAATTATTAGAAATTATTATCAACAACTATATGCCAATAAACTGAGCAATCTGGATGAAATGGAGGCCTTCCTGGAAACCTATAAGCTGCCAAGACTGAAACAGGAAGAAATTGACAACCTGAATAGGCCAATAACCAGTAACGAGATTGAAGCAGTGATCAAAAACCTCCCAAAAAACAAGAGTCCAGGGCCTGATGGATTCCCTGGAGAATTCTACCAAACATTCAAAGAAGAGATAATACGTATTCTACTGAAGCTGTTTCAAAAAATAGAAACAGAAGGAAAGCTTCCAGACTCATTCTATGAGGCCAGCATTACCTTAATCCCCAAACCAGGCAAAGACCCCATCAAAAAGGAGAATTTCAGAACAATATCCTTGATGAATATGGATTCCAAAATCCTCAACAAAATCCTAGCTAAGAGGATCCAGCAATACATCAAAAGGATCATCCACCACGACCAAGTGGGATTTATCCCCAGGATGCAAGGGTGGTTCAACATTCGCAAATCAATCAATGTGATAGAACACATTAATAAGAGGAGAGAGAAGAACCATATGGTCCTCTCAATTGATGCAGAAAAAGCATTTGACAAAATACAGCATCCTTTCCTGATTAAAACTCTTCAGAGTATAGGGATAGAGGGCACATTCCTCAAGTTCATAAAATCCAACTATGAAAAACCCACAGCAAATAACATCCTCAATGGGGAAAAGCTGAGAGCCTTTCCCTTAAGATCAGGAACACATCAAGGATGTCCACTCTCTCCACTACTGTTCAACATAGTACTAGAAGTCCTAGCAACAGCAATCAGACAACAAAAAGAAATAAAAGGCATCCGAATCAGCAAAGAAGAAGTCAAACTCTCTCTTTACGCAGATGAAATGATACTTTATGTGGAAAACCCAAAACACTCCACCCCAAAATTACTAGAACTCATCCAGCAATTCGGTAATGTGGCAGGATACAAAATCAATGCACAGAAATCAGTTGCTTTCTTATACACTAACAACGCAACTGTAGAAAGAGAAATTAGAGAAACGATTCCATTTACAATAGCACCAAAACCGTAAGATACCTTAGAATAAACCTAACCAAAGAGGTAAAGAGTCTATACTCTAGGAACTACAGAACACTCATGAAAGAAATTGAAGAAGACACAAAAAGATGGAAAAACATATCATGCTCATGGATCGGAAGAATAAACATTGTTAAAATGTCTATGCTACCCAGAGCAATCTATACCTTCAATGCCATCCCTATCAAAATTCCAATGACAGGGGCGCCTGGGTGGCTCAGTCGTTAAGCGTCTGCCTTCGGCTCAGGTCATGATTCCAGGGTCCTGGGATCGAGCCCCACATCAGGCTCCCTGCTCCACGGGAAGCCTGCTTCTCCCTCTCCCACTCCGCCAGCCTGTGTTCCCTCTCTCGCTGTGTCTCTCTCTGTCAAAAAATAAATAAAAATCTAAAAAAAAAAAAAAAAAAAATTCCAATGACATTTTTCAAAGTGCTGGGACAAACAATCCTAAAATTTGTATGGAATCAGCAAAGATCCTGAATCGCCAAGGAAATGTTGAAAAAGAAAAACAAAACTGGGGGCATCACGTTTTCTGATTTCAAACTATATTACAAAGCAGTGATCACCAAGACAGCATGGTACTGGCACAAAAACAGACATATAGACCAATGGAACAGAATAGAGAGCCCAGATATGGACCCTCAACTCTATGGTCAAATAATCTTCGACAAAGCAGGAAAAAACATCCAATGGAAAAAAGACAGTCTCTTCAATAAATGGTGCTGGAAAAATTGGACAGCCACATGCAGAAGAATGAAACTCGACCATTCTCTAGCACCATACACAAAGATAAACTCAAAATGGATGAAAGACCTCAATGTGAGACAGGAATCCATCAAAATCCTAGAGGAGAACATAAGCAGTAACCTCTTTGACATCGTCCACAGCAACTTCTTCCAAGACACATCTCCAAAAGCTAGTGAAACAAAAGCAAAAATGAACTTTTGGGACTTCATCAAGATAAAAAGCTTCTGCACAGCAAAGGAAACAGTCAACAAAACAAAGAGGCAACCCACAGAATGGGAGAAGATATTTGCAAATGACACTACAGATAAAGGGCTGGTATCCAAGATCTATAAAGAACTTCTCAAACTCAACACCCAAAAAACAAATAATCAAGTCAAAAAATGGGCAGAAGACATGAAAAGACACTTCTCCAAAGAAGACATACAAATGGCTAACAGACACATGAAAGAATGTTCATCATCATTAGCCATCAGGGAAATTCAAATCAAAACCACACTGAGATACCACCATATACCAGTTAGAATGGCAAAAATGGACAGGGAAAGAAACAACAAATGTTGGAGAGGTTGTGGAGAAAGGGGAACCCTCTTACACTGTTGGTGGGAATGCAAGTTGGTACAGCCACTTTGGAAAACAGTGTGGAGGTGCCTCAGAAAATTAAAAATAGAGCTACCCTATGACCCAGCAATTGCACTCCTGGGTATTTACCCCAAAGACACAGATGTAGTGAAAAGAAGGGCCATATGCACCCCAATGTTCATAGG
The DNA here is from genome assembly GCF_004348235.1 of Phoca vitulina. Lineage (NCBI taxonomy): Eukaryota > Metazoa > Chordata > Mammalia > Carnivora > Phocidae > Phoca > Phoca vitulina. The sequence goes on from NW_022589709.1 coordinate 60,912,303, forward strand.
AGCAATGTCCGCAATAGCCAAACTATGTAAAGAGCCGAGATACCCTTCAACAGATGAATGGATAAAGAAGATGTGGTCCATATATACAATGGAATATTACTCAGCCATCAGAAAAGATGAATCCCCAACTTTTACATCAACATGGCTGGGACTGGAGGAGATTATGCTAAGTGAAATAAGTCAAGCAGAGAAAGTCAATTATCATACGGTTTCACTTATTTGTGGAACATAAGGAATAGCATGGAGGACATTAGGAGAAGGAAGGGAAAAATGAAGGGGGGGAATTGGAGGGAGAGACGAATCATGAGACACTATGGACTCTGAGAAACAAACAGGGTTTTAGAGGGGAGGGGGGTGGGGGGATGGGTTAGCCCAGTGATGGGTATTAAGGAGGGTGCATACTGAATGGAGCACTGGGTGTTATACGAAAACAATGGATCGTGGATCACCACATCAAAAACAAATGATGTATTGTATGGTGACTAACATAATAAAAGAGAAAAGAAAGTATGAGTTAAATGTCACATAAAAAAAAGAAAGTGGTAAGAAAAAAACACCATGTTATGTTTTGAGGACCACAAATTCAATTAATGACTGATTTCATAGCAGAAACCATCAAGAATGAGAGAAATATATGGTACTTTATGAAATAGTTTTTTAAGTGTCAAGTTAGTATTCTTGGATACTCTATGCTAGATATTCAGGATATTTTCCTTCAAGAATGAAGATAAATTAAAGATATTTTTAGATAAAAGAAAACCAAGATGACTTCCCAGCAGCGTAATTGCACTACAGGAAATGCTAAAGGAAATTATTCAGGGTTTAAGGGAATGATATTGGATAGAAACTTGGAACCTCTGAAAATAATAAAAAGAACTGAATTCTGCCAGCAACCTGAGTGAATAAGGAACTGGATTCTTCTATCATCCCCAGAGAAGAACATAGCCCTGCCAACACCTTCATTTCTGACCTATAGAACCGTGACATAATAAATGTGTTGTTTAAGCTGCTAGTTCATGGTCAGCAAAAGATAACTAATAGAGGGGCTCTTGGATAATATTAACCCCTCTCTTGTGTTACAGAGAAAATTCTAAAGCGAAATCTGTACCATTTTATAAAGGGTCCCCAACAGAACTGAGCCCCCGTTTTCTACAGCAGTAACTAGCTCAATGACATGACTTAGGATAGGCTTTCTCTCATTGCCTGATTTATTCTTCCAAGTCCCACAACTCTAGGTCTCTCAAATCACGTTCTCAAGTAATACATCAGCAAACTAGCTTTTGTCTCAGATTCTGCTTTTTTGGGGGGGGGGACTCAAAGGGGGGACTCAAAGACAGCTGGTCCTGGGAGGAGCCCTAGAGTAAATCCTCAGGTTGGGAGATTACTCAGGTTAGGATCCTTGGTTGTTGTAAGCGACCCACACATCAGCTGGCAGTCAGGCCCCAAGTGCTGTTGGTAGGTGGGCTGGTCTGCATAGCTGGCTGCAGGAGCATCACAAGTGTAACACTCTATCCCTTGGTAGACTGGAACAAGTTACAAGTAAAAGTGAAGCACTGGCATTTGAGGTTGGGAAAGCATTTGAAAGGTTGGGGTCAGTGGCAATCCTAAGGTTTGTAGAATCGTCTGCCTTTGGTTGAATGTGTTAAGAGTTTCAACAAGAAAAAGACAGGTTTGGATTTTCCACTCCATTTAAGGCATACTGTGAAAGTGAACGAGTCTCATGGCAGCATTTGAGACTCTCTACAAGCCCCAATGGGGCAAAAATCAGGCTGAGCCTCCAATGGTACTGGTAGCACGCCTACAAGGAAACTGAATGCACAGCCTCAGCAGGACTCCTGCATAAAAAACCGGGTCCCTACCAGAGAAAGATTCTTGGCAAAGATGCTCTTGTAAATCAATTATGTGTAACTTAAGAATGTTACCTCATAAACATGAGTGTTTCATTTTTACAAGGATTTCTTTAGTCAGGAACTGCTTCTTGATTTTTTGAGTACTTCCAATGTCATACCAATATTTGACTGCAGAAGTTGAGGCAAGGCAAACAAAACTCCAGGTACTCAATTTTGGTGTGTTTACACTGCTAAAGTAGGTTAAGGAAAAAAAATGTATTTTTTTTTAATTGAGAGAAGATTTATTTAAACAAATAGTATTGCAAAAGTGTGTGGTTGCTTTGGGCTCTATATACTTTAAATAAAGGACGTGAATTCATTCTTTTGGAGAGAAGTATGCTAGTCACTACCAGATATGATAATATTGTGGAGTGTTACCACAGAGCTTTTGGTCCAGGCATAAATAAAAAAATTTGCCTTCATTGGGAGATCTGGCCCCTCAGTCAGTTGAATAAATTGGGCTTGAAAAAAGCGTGGAAGTTATTAGAGAAACCCTTTCTGGAGAAATAAAAGAACTAAAATCTAACCAAGTCGAAATCAAAAAGGCATTTAATGAGGTGCAATCAAAAATGGAGGCACTAACTGCTAGGATAAATGAGGCAGAAGAGAGAATCAGTGATATACAAGACCAAATGATGGAAAATAAAGAAGCTGAGAAAAAGAGAGATAAACAACTACTGGATCACGAGGGCAGAAATCGAGAGATAAGTGATACCATAAGACGAAACAATATTAGAATAATTGGGGTCCCAGAAGAAGACAACAGAGAGAGAGGGGCAGAAGGAATATTGGAGCAAATTATAGCAGAGAAATTTTCTAAATTGGGGAAGGAAACAGGCATCAAAATCCAGGAGGCACAGAGAACTCCCCTCAAAATCAATAAAAATGGGTCAACACCCTGACATCTAATAGTAAAACTTACAAGTCTCAGAGACAAAGAGAAAATCCTGAAAGCAGCTTGGGACAAGAGATCTGTAACCTACAATGGTAGAAACATTAGATTGGCAAAAGACCGATCCACAGAGACCTGGCAGGCCAGAAAGGACTGGCATGATATATTCAGAGCACTAAATGAGAAAAATATGCAGCCAAGAATACTGTATCCAGCTAGGCTGTCATTGAAAATAGAAGGACAGATAAAAAGCTTCCAGGACAAACAAAAACTAAAAGAATTTGCAAACACAAAACCAGCCCTACAAGAAATACTGAAAGGGGTCCTCTAAGCAAAGAAAGAGCCTAAAAGTAACATAGACCAGAAAGGAACAGAGACAGTATACAGTAACAGTCACCTTACAGGCAATACAATGGCACTAAATTCCTATCTTTCAATAGTTACCCTGAATGTAAATGGCCTAAATGCCCCAATCAAAAGACACAGGCTATCAGATTGGATTAAAAAACAAGACCCATCGATATGCTGTCTGCAAGAGACTCATTTTAGACCCAAAAACACCCCCAGATTGAAAGTGAGGGGGTGGAAAACCATTTACCATGCTAATGGACACCAAAAGAAAGCTGGGGTGGCAATCCTTATATCAGACAAATTAGATTTTAAACCAAAGACTGTAATAAGAGATGAGGAAGGACACTATATCCTACTTAAAGGGTCTATCCAACAAGAAGATCTAACAATTGTAAATATCTATGCCCCTAACATGGGAGCAGCCAATTATATAAGCCAATTAATAACAAAAACAAAGAAACACATTGACATTACAATAATAGTGGGGGACTTTAACACCCCCCTCACTGAAATGGACACATCATCTAACCAAAAGATCAACAAGGAAATAAATATTTTAAATGACACACTGGACCAAATGGACTTCACAGATATATTCAGAACATTCCATCCCAAAGCAATGGAATACACATTCTTCTCTAGTGCCCATGGAACATTCTCCAGAATAGATCACATCCTAGGTCATAAATCAGATCTCAACTGGTTCCAAAAGATTGGGATCATTCCCTGCCTATTTTTGGACCACAATGCTTTGAAACTAGAACTCAATCACAAGAGGAAAGTCGGAAAGAACTCAAGTACATGGAGGCTAAAGAGCATCCTACTAAAGAATGAATGGGTCAACCAGGAAATTAAAGAAGAATTTAAAAAATTCATGGAAACAAATGAAAATGAAAACACAACTGTTCAAAATCTTTGGGATACAGTAAAGGCAGTCCTGAGAGGAAAGTATAGAGCAATACAAGCCTTTCTCAAGAAAAAGAAAGGTCTCAAATATACAACCTAACCCTACACCTAAAGGAGCTGGAGAAAGAACAGCAAATAAAGCCTAAACCCAGCAGGAGAAGAGAAATAATAAACATCAGAGCAGAAATCAATGAAATAGAAACCAAAAGAACAGTAGAACAGATCAACGAAACTAGGAACTGGTTCTTTGAAAGAATTAACAAGATTGATAAACCCCTGGCCAGACTTATCAAAAAGAAAAGAGAAATGACCCAAATCAACAAAATCATGAATGAAAGAGGAGAGATCACAACCAACACCAAAGAAATACAAACAATTATAAGAACGTATTATGAGCAACTCTATGCTAGCAAATTAGATAACCTGGAAGAAATGGATGCATTCCTAGAGATGTATCAACTACCAAAACTGAACCAGGAAGAAGTAGAAAACCTGAACAGACCTATAACCACTAAGGAAATTGAAGAAGTCATCAAAAATCTCCCAAAAAACAAAAGCCCAGGGCCAGATGGCTTCCCAGGAGAATTCTACCAAACATTTAAAGAAGAATTAATACCTATTCTTCTGAAATTGTTCCAAAAAATAGAAATGGAAGGAAAACTTCCAAACTCGTTTTATGAGGCCACCATTACCTTGATCCCAAAACCAGACAAAGATCCCATCAAAAAGGAGAATTACAGACCAATATCCTTGATGAACATGGATGCAAAAATTCTCACCAAAATACTAGCCAACAGGATCCAACAGTACATTAAAAGGATTATTCACCACGACCAAGTCGATTTATCCCTGGGCTGCAAGGTTGGTTCAACATCCACAAATCAATCAATGTGATACTATACATTAATAAAAGAAAGAACAAGAAACATATGATCCTCTCAACAGATACAGAAAAAGCATTTGACAAAGTACAGCATCCTTTCTTGATCAAAACTCTTCAGAGTAGAGGGATAGAGGGTACATACCTCAATATCATAAAAGCTGCCTATGAAAAACCCACAGCGAATATCATTCTCAATGGGGAAAACCTGAGAGCTTTCCCCCTAAGGTCAGGAACACGGCAGAGATGTCCATTATCACCCCCGCTATTCAACGTAGTATTAGAAGTCCTAGCCATAGCAATCAGACAACAAAAAGAAACAAAAGACATCCAAATCGGCAAAGAAGAAGTCAAAGTCTCACTCTTTGCAGATGATATGATACTTTATGTGGAGAACACAAAAGACTCCACCCCAAAACTGCTGGAACTCATACAGGAATTCAATAAAGTGGCAGGATATAAAATCAATGCACACAAATCAGTGGCATTCCTATACACCAACAACAAGACAGAAGAAAGAGAAATTAAGGAGTCGATCCCATTTACAATTGCACCCAAAACCATAAGATACCTAGGAATAAATCTAACCAAAGAGGCAAAGGATCTGTACTCAGAAAACTATAAAATACTAATGAAAGAAATTGAGGAAGACACAAAGAAATGGAAAAATGTTCCATGTTCATGTATTGGAAGAACAAATATTGTGAAGATGTCAATGCTACCTAGAGCAATCTACACATTCAATGCAATCCCTATCAAAATACCATCCAGGGGCGCCTGGGTGGCTCAGTCGTTAAGCGTCTGCCTTCAGCTCAGGTCATGATCCCAGGGTCCTGGGATCGAGCCCCGCGTCTGGCTCCCTGCTCTGCGGGAAGCCTGCTTCTCCCTCTCCCACTCCCCCTGCTTGTGTTCCCTCTCTCGCTGTGTTTCTCTGTCAAATAAATAAATAAAATCTTTAAAAAAAAAAAAAAACAAAAAAAAACAACAAAATACCATCCACTTTTTTCAAAGAAACAGAACAAATAATCCTAAAATTTGTATGGAACCAGAAAAGACCCTGAATAGCCAGAGGAATGTTGAAAAAGAAAAGCAAAGCTGGTGGCATCACAATTCTGGACCTCAAGCTCTATTACAAAGCTGTCATCATCAAGACAGTATGGTACTGGCACAAAAACAGACACATAGATCAATGGAACAGAATAGAGAGCCCAGAAATGGACCCTCAACTCTATGGTCAACTCATCTTTGACAAAGCAGGAAAGAATGTCCAATGGAAAAAAGACAGTCTCTTCAACAAATGGTGTTGGGAAAATTGGATAGCCACATGCAGAAGAATGAAACTGGACCATTTCCTTACACCACACACAAAAGTAGACTCATATGGTTGAAAGACCTAAATATGAGACAGGAGTCCATCAAAATCCTAAAGGAGAACATAGGCAGCAACCTCTTTGACCTAAGCCACAGCCACTTCTTCCTAGAAACATCACCAAAGGCAAGGGAAGCAAGGGCAAAAATGAACTATTGAGACCTCATCAAGATAAAAAGCTTTTGCACAGCAAAAGAAACAGTCAACAAAACCAAAAGACAACTGACAGAATGGGAGAAGATATTTGCAAATGACATATCAGATAAAAGGCTAGTCTATATAGAACTTATCAAACTCTATAAAGAACTTATCATTATCTATATAGAACTTACCTATATCTATAAAGAACTTATCTATAAAGACCTTATCAAACTCAACACCCAAAGAATAAATGATCCAATCAAGAAATGGGCAGAAGACATCCAAATGGCCAACAGACATATGAAAAAGTGCTCAACATCACTCAGCATCAGGGAAATCCACAACAAAACCTCAGTGAGATACCACCTCACACCAGTCAGAATGGCTAAAATTAACAAGTCAGGAAATGACAGATGTTGGTGGGGATGCAGAGAAAGGGGAACTCTCCTACACTGTTGGTGGGAATGCAAGCTGGGGCAGCCACTCTGGAAAACAGTATGGAGGTTCCTCAAGAAGCTGAAAATAGAGCTACCATATGATCCAGCAATTGCACTACTGGGTATTTACCCCAAAGATACAAATGTAGGGATCCAAAGGGGTACATGCACCCCGATGTTTATAGCAGCAATGTCCACAATAGCCAAACTGTGGAAAGAGCCAAGATGTCCATCGACAGATGAATGGATAAAGAAGATGTGGTATATATATACAATGGAATATTATACAGCCATCAAAAGGAATGAAATCTTGCCATTTGCAACGACGTGGATGGAACTGGAGGATATTATGCTAAGCGAAATAAGTCAATCAGAGAAAGACATGTATCATATGACCTCACTGATATGAGGAATTCTTAATCTCAGGAAACAAACTAAGGGTTGCTGGAGTGGTGGGGGGTGGGAGGGATGGGGTGGCTGGGTAATAGACATTGGGGAGGTATGTGCTATGGTGAGCGCTGTGAATAGTGCAAGACTGTTGAATCCCAGACCTGTACCTCTGAAACAAATAATACATTATATGTTAAAAAAAAAAAAAAACCTGGATGGGAAGAATGAAGGGGGGAAAATCAGAGGGGGAGACGAACCATGAGAGACTATGGACTTTGAGAAACAAACTGAGGGTTCTGGAGGGGAGGGGGGTGGGGGTATGGGTTAGCCTGGTAATGGGTATTAAAGAGGGCACAAACTGCATGGAGCACTGGGTGTTATATGCAAACAATGAATCATGGAACACTACATCAAAAACTAATGATGTAATGTATGGTGATTAACATAATAAAAAAATGTTGAAAGAAAGGTTTATTATTGAATAAAACATCCAGCCAGAATATGCTGTGCAAAATCAGTCTGCTAAGAAATGGCAAAGATAGCAGGAAATCTTACCATTTTACGTAGCCAAGCAGGCAACTCATTACACACATGTTCTCAAGCTGAACAATAACTGGTCCTCAAGCGAGAGGATTTTACAGCACCCTGTGCCATGCATAAGTTCATCCTAAATGCACCTGGCAATTGGGGTGGCTGTAAGGGTTTGCTAATTAGATTTATCCAAAGGGAAAATAAACTTCTCAGATCTCTGTAACAGGAGACAGTATTGCAACTTAGAGCAATGTACCCACTGAAGTTAGCCTCTTACCCTCTCATGGAAACTAGGAAATAGGAGCACCATATTCCTTGATGGTCATGTTACAGAAATGGCTCCCAGATACTCCTGGGTCTTTAAGGGAATAAGAATCTTGCTGAGCTTTTTAGAAGACTTACATACATTTCTAAAAGACAGAGAAACAATTTACAAATTTTCTCAAGTAAATGCTGTCAGAATAAGGAGAACGAAGTATCTCTGATTTTCAACGGGAGAATTAAGCCTCTGATTTTTAACTGCATTTGACCTTACATAGAGCGCCATGTCTACCACATTGGTCTGCCTAGTCTATTATCCCTTCATAAAGACTCTTTTATTACATATAAAGTAACCATCCTTTTTAATTCCTACCAACACTGAAACTGGTATATAAAATCTCCAAATGTTTTTTCTGACCTATTAACAGTAATTAAAAAAAAAAAAAACAGGCCAAAAAACGTATAGGTTCTCAATATTAAAATTCATCTACGCAATATAAATTACTCCAGATTAATGCTTACATACAAACACAGAACCACAAACTTAACTACAACAATTTGAAAGACCCCAAACATTGAATTTCAAAGGATGAACAATACCTTGTGATGCACTTCAGGAGATTAAAAAGCAAGAAAAAGTTAATTCTCTTTGCAATTTGCAGCTCTAATAAGCTATTAGGTAGACCTGTATCAGCAATAGGTAGCTGAAAAAAAAGATGGGCCTGGAGGTTCCAGGACTGTTCTCTTACTCTGGAAGTACATGCTCCACAGTGGACATAATGCAGTCCTAGCACAGGGGCCTACCTGTATCTCACACAGTGTAGGCCCAGGGTCTCAAACTGACCGGCAAATGCATCTCGGTCCAATCTCAAAATTCCTGAGAAAAGAAAAAAAAAAGCTACTGAGGTAGAAATAAATTTCAAGTTTAGATAGAAGGAGGGATAATATAAGATCATATTTTTATAGAGATCCTCATTAACATCTGGAAAGGAAAGCAGAGACATCCTGAATTGTCAAGGTATTATCATTTAAAGGACAATGCTGAGCATAATAGGAAGCTCACCAAGCTGATTCCTGTCAGTCTGACACTTTGCTGGAGGCATGAAAATGTCAATTCAAATGAGGTTGCAGACTACAAAGTCCTTAAAACGACAGGTAAATTCAGGCACATTGTAGAAAATAATATTATTTGACAATCTTTAGTTTATAAATGGCTCAATAAATCACAGTGACAAAGAAAAAAACCATAGCCTTTAATAAAAATTTAACAGAATATAAGAAATAGTTGACAAACTGATGATTATAATGAAAGAGATTGACACACTTCTGAATAGTAGATTCCAGTAAAAAAAATTTAAATGTCACAGTTATAAAGTATGATCTAAGATTAATATATTAAGATCACTCATCTAACAGAAAATACACCTTCTCCATAAACATATATGAAATACCTGTAAAACTTGCCCACCACAAGATCTCAAAGCAAATCTCAACAAAAAATATGGCATACTCCTGTCAATTTTTACCATTCTAACTGGTGTAAGGTGGTATCGCAATGTGGTTTTGATTTGAATTTCCCTGATGGCTACTGATGATGAACATTCTTTCATGTGTCTGTTAGCCATTTCTATGTCTTCTTCAGAGAAGTGTCTGTTCATGTCTTCTGCCCATTTTTTGATTTATTTGTTTTCTGAGTGTTGAGTTTGAGAAGTTCTTTATAGATCTCAGATATCAGCCCTTTGTCTGTAGTGTCATTTACAAATATCTTCTCCCATTCTATGGGTTACTTCTTTGTTTTGTTGACTATTTCCTTTGCTGTGCAAAAGGCTTTTATCTTGAAGAAGTCCCAAAAGTTCATTTTTGCTTTTGTTTCACTAGCTTTTGGAGATGTATCTTGAAAGAAGTTGCTGTGGCCGATGTCAAAGAGGTTACTGCCTATGTTCTCCTCTAGGATTTTGATGGATTCCTGTCTCACATTGAGGTCTTCCATCCATTTTTAGTTTATCTTTGTGTATGGTGTTAGAGAATGGTCAAGTTTCATTCTTCTGCATGTGGCTGTCCAATTTTCCCAGCACCATTTATTGAAGAGACTGTCTTTTTTCCATTGCGTATTTTTTCCTGCTTTGTTGAAGATTATTTGACCATAGAGTTGAGGGTCCATATCTGGGCTCTCTATTCTGTTCCATTGGTCTATATGTCTGTTTTTGTGCCAGTACCATGCTGTCTTGGTGATCACTGCTTTGTAATATAGCTTGAAATCAGGCAACGTGATGCCCCCAGTTTTGTGTTTCTTTTTCAACATTTCCTTGGTGATTCGAGGTCATTTGTGGAACATAAGGAATAGCATGGAGGACATTAGGAGAAGGAAGGGAAAAATGAAGGGGGAAATCGGAGGGGAGATGAACCATGAGAGACTACGGACTCCAAGAAACAAACTGAGGGTTTTAGAGGGGAGGGGGTGGGGGGATGGGTTAGCCCGGTGATGGGTATTAAGGAAAGCATGTATTGCATGGAGCACTGGGTGTTATACAAGAACAATGAATCATGGGACACTACATCACAAACTAATGATGTACTGTATGGTGACTAACATAACAAAATTAAATTAAATTAAAAAAATATATGGCACAGTATTAAAATCATCTTCTTTGGGGCACCTGGGTGCTCAGCGGATTAAATGTCTGCCTTTGGCTCAGGTCATGATGCCAGGGTCCTGGGATCAAGCCCCAAGTTGGGCTCCCTGCTCAGTGGGGAGTCTGCTTCTCCCTCTGCCCCTCCCCCTGCTTGTGCTCTCTCTCTCTAATTATAAATAAAATCTTTAAAAAAATCTTCTTTGACCACAATGCAACAAAATGAGAACAAGAACCCCCCAACTTGATTTTTTTATAGTTCCACTCAGTACAATTCATTGTTCAAAGAAAAAAAATCTCAATGAAAATAAAATAGGCCTCTGTCAAAGTTGATTAAAAAAAACCGAAAAGGAGTGCCTGGGTCACTGACTCGGTTAAGCAGTTAAGCATCTGACTCTTGATTTCAGCTCAGGTCATGATCTCAGGGTTGTGAGCTCAGGCCCTGCATCAGGCTCTACACTGTGCATGGAGCCTGCTTGAGATTCTCTTTCTCCCTCTGTCCCTCCCCGCTCTTTAAAAAAGAAAACACAGACAAAATACAAATCAAACAAAATGAAAATAGAAAACTGGCTAGAGATAAAGCAAATTAAAAGATAATAAAGATATAATTGTTGGGCCACACTCATGGGATTTCCACAGGTGAAATCTGAAATTGGCCCCTGTGCATGCAAGGCAAGGAGAGACCAAAGACCAGGCCACTCCAGGTTGCTAGACGGCAGTTTTAATAAGCAAGGGGACTTACATTTAAGGCTTGGCTTGGGCGGCCACAAGATGAATAAATCTCCACACCCATGTATCAGAACCTTAAAAGTTTATATATAGAGGCCATCACTGGGTTCAGTCACATATACCATCAGAATAGTCTCAACAACACATTGCTCTCTCAATGCTGCACCCTTGAAACTGGGTCCTACCTGGGGAACAACAAGCAGAATATACATCCCAAAGACAAGGAAATGAGGAAGGGCAAGGAGGCTGAGATTGTCCAGGCCCACCTCACAGGTCAACTGGCAGTCATGTCCTCTTGATGACCTACCCCAACATTCTATATTTTGTAAGCAGCTCTTATTTCACATGCCCCCTTCTTCCACAGTGGGTCCTCAGCAGTTAATAAGAGGTTTTATTAGCATGGAGGTGGCTTGTTTGGTGACTGTCTGTACATGATACCATGATCTACATGATACCACAGCAGGAAGAGAGGAAGTTCTAAGAGAAAATACAGATTAAAATAATGATTCCCAATATAAGTGACAATATTTTCTACCAAGAGCCCCATGATCCAAACCATTTATTAAGTCCTTTAAGCTGGCGGGAGGAGGAGAGTCGGATTACTCATGTGTCTTCATGTGATTTAATAAAATGATGTATTAGCAGACTCTTTTGAGCCTACAGCTCAAATATACATAAGCCAGGGTAAGCCATATGAACCCATCCCAAATCTCAACATTGCCAACTATGGCTTCAGTGGTGGTACTTTTAGGACCTTCCCAGTCACCAGTCTGATGGGCTGCCTTGTGTAATCTGACAGAAAAAGTATGAACAATATACTACTTTGTCTGGAAAATGATATAGGTACCTCCTTGTGAGGCACTCATAATATCCAAACCCATTCTATTTTAGAAAACAGATTTTCTTATTAAAGACATTTCAGTGTTTCCTAAAGATAAGCTTTGCTTGCTGTCATTTCAGGCTTGCTAGGTTAATGTAGTAAGTGCTTCCTTGAGCACTATAGTGTCCTCCAGGCCAATGGAGGGGTCAAATACAGCAGCCAAACAATCATACCAGTGGAAAACAAAATGTGGCCATCTAGCCTTGGCAAGACAGAGGTTCACAATTTTTGATATGGTGGGGTGGATTCCCCCCTATGCGCAGGGAAAACCCGGAGTGCAGTGGCCCCACCACCCAGGTGGAAGGCATGGATGTGAGTCCTATAACCCATTGTATTCCATTTGATGTGCACCAGTAAATACCTGGGCAGCACTATCAGTCAGTGCCACACCAGTTGCTACCCTTTAATGTGACAGACTGACCACAAGGCCATCCATATCCATCCCATCTCTCTAGTGCAATTGGGCTGGTTCTATTTAGAGTCATTTTTCTGCTCTCAACATAGTGGTGCCCAGGTACTCAAACGTCCATAACCTGGGGTGAGCAACATGAATCTATTCCAAATCTGAGCAACAGCCATCCATGGCGTTGATGATGTATTTTTAGGACCCTTTTGATAAGCAGTTTGATGCGCAGCCTGTGTAGTTTGACAAAATATATATATATATATATATGTCCAGTGTTATTGATAAAGTGTGCCACAGGCTTTGTTTCTGGATCAGTATTAGTAATATCTGATGAATTACGAGTACTAATCCTAGCTTGTCCTTCTTTAATGTACTGCTTTAAGGCCTTCCAATCCCCCCCGCCCCAATGGAGTGCTAACATCCCCATGGAAATCTTCATGAACTGGAGGGGGACAGTGGCTGACATACACAACATACACACAACAGCTGGATTGATTTGACAGACATATAAATAAGCCCATTGTAGAAAGGTATTTCCATCAAGTGCCCATCCTATCACCAGAAGTAATAGAAGTAACAGAAGTCTAAGGTCAAAAAAGATCTATTTAGTAGAAACTTGTATAGGAAGGTCTTCCCCTTGCATAAGAATTACACTGGTAGTGTGATCCTTAGATGTTACTGTGGCTGCAGCTTTAGCAATAGGACCTGATTGTGCATACATCTTGGCCAGGGAGAGGCGGCACTATCACTTGTGAACAGATGAATTAGGGCTGGGATATACCAGACCAGGATTCCCATCTCTTCCTCTCTTACAAGGGTGTGTATTCCAATTCAAGTACAGTGAGTGTCAACAGGTTTGGCTTATAGCAAGAAAGCAAGTTCCCAAAGTAGGTAAATAATTCCCCTTCCCCCAATAGGATAAGATAACTCCTCTATAATGGTGGGATATTCCATTGCAAATTCCAGCCTTACAGATCATTATCTTTGAAATGTGACCCCTGATCATTGTCTATTCAACCAGAGTATCTGTAGATGTTACTCAGCTTCTCTAATCCCCTAATGGATGGTGACTGGGGAGAATTTGGTTGGGTCAGATATAGGATCCACACAAACTAAGACAAATCTAGAACACTCAGAGGGAAGGGGCCAATGTAATCAATTTGACAATCCTTCACCTGATGGGAAATGCAGTGGATGTTAGGAGACTCCTTCATAGTTAGCTTAGGCATTTTTTAGAATATGCCAGAAAGGTAATTATTCCATTCACCATGTCACTGTATTCCAGGGGCAATCTGGCATCCTTGGTAATGCCATCCCATTTGGATACTACAGTGCCTACAGCTCAAATATCCATAAGCCAGGGTAAGCCACATGAACCCATCCCAAATCTGAACATTGACAACTATGGCTTCAATGGTGGTACTTTTAGGACCTTTCCAGCCACCAGTCTGATGGGCTGCCTTGTGTAATTTGACAGAAAAAGTGACCATGACAGAAAAAGTGATCATGAAACTTAGCCTATGGCACACACCATTAGTAAAATCAGATGAAGAATAGAGTACTATTCCTAGTTTTCCCTTCCTTAATACACTACCTTTAAAGCCTTCCAATCCCCTCTCTGGAGTGGTGATACCCACCAGGGCAATCCTGACAAGCTAGAAAGGAGCAGGTGCCCACAGTTGGATTGATTCCTTTGCCAGGTATACAAGTGGGCCCATCCTGTGACCTGAACCCAAAGACTATCCAAAGTCTAAGGTTGAAGAGCCATATTTTGTAGGAACTTGACCTGTGGTCTGATCCTTCTATATTAACATGGCTGCAGCTTTAGAAATTCGACCTGGTTATATATACATACGTGTCAGCTAGGAGAAGCAGGATGGTCAGCTGGGAAGAGATGGACTGGGGGCAGGATATGCCAAATCAGGATTTCCATCTTTTTCTTTCACTGCTGTGTGTTCCATTCCAAATAGGAGTTTCAACAGGTTTGGCTTGCAGGATGAATGGGATTCCAGCGGAACTTAAGTACTTCCTCCTCATGGAGGCGTGGGGGTGGTGGTGCAAAGTAACTCTCCCACCCCAATGGGACATTTATCACACATGCCAGTAGAATATACTTTTCCCAGGTGTGATGGGGCTTGGTGTTCTCAGAAGCATAGCATGTTGACCACAAAGTCGGGGCAATGGCAGTCTCCCACAACTTAGATACGTTTACAGTGTTGAACGTCTCATCAAGGGTCCCCAGCCAGGAAGATAGCGCAACAGGCCCTACCAGTTGATCATTCAAATGTTGTGAAGCCTGGAACAGTACTTTTGTCCAAGCATCCAAAGTGGTTTCACCTGTTAGTAATTTAATCTTTGCTTTAGTATTCCATTTTTCCTTTCTACCAACAATACTCCTTGCAAGTCACAGGGGAGAGAGAACGTGCATTTCATGTGCTATTCTCTCACCCAGTTTTCTACATTGTGACCTATGAAATATGACCTCTGACCACCTTCTATTCCACAAGGGTATCCATATTACTCAGCTTCTCCAATCTCCAAATAGTGGCAGCCTGGTTGCACAGCCATGGGGGAAAGCTTGGGTTAGGCTAGACATGGTATCCGCACAAACCAAGTCATATTTAGAAACTTTACTCAGAAGAGGTTGGCAATATCCTCTAACTGCCGATTTCCAGTTGGGAACTCCTATGGATGGCCCCAGACTCCTTTGGCAGTTGCTTCAGGCATTATTTAGAAAACCTAGGACATGCCTTTATTACATTAGCCAAGTTGTTTTATTTCAAGAGCAGTTGGCATCTTTGGCAAAACAACCCAGCACCTAAGTGCTACAGTGGCTCTTCTTCCCATGTGCCGAGTCTGCTGTATATACTCAAGAGCCAGTTGCTAGAGCTAAGCCATCAGCTTCTTCATTGCCAGAGGTTGTTGGGACCTTACAAAGCAGGGGTAGATAATAGTGGGACTTGCCTCAGGCTCTTGCAGGTATTCTCAAATGTTTCTCTACATATCCAGACCCCATAAGGGCTTATTCATTATGATTTTTCCCTCCAGTTCCCACTCTCCAAGCCATAGGGTTAATCCCTGTAGCACAACCCAGTTGTCAGTGCTAAGTCTTAACAGCCAGGATTGTGAGTAATCACCAACCCGCTCTTAATTCACCCATGCTCTGGGGAAGTTCATTCCTCTTCCATCCAGATAGTGTCTGTGCTGAGCTAACAACTGCAGTCCATGGGCTTGGGTTGTCTTGATTAGAACCATCTATATACCACTCATCATCAGGAATTCTTCCCCATTCTCCCTATAGGTCACCATAGGAATAGGGGTGGGAAGACCTACACACTTTGTAGGGTCTAGTAGCACCCCTATTTCTAGAGATGCTGAACTGAAGGACTGGGTGTTCTTCTATTGCCAACAGGCAGGTCACTCAAAAAAGAGGAGTTTGGGCCATGGCAGAGGTGATTGATGGAACAGGTTTTCAACCCAAGCTTTAAAAGAAGGAAGGTTCTTACCACAATATGCTGTTACTTCATGAGAGATCTACCTGGAGTAGTGCTATGTACACTGCTAGGAGCTGTTGCTCTATAGAGGGTATACCAGGTTTCTGGCACATTCCCCAGCTGAGACCAAAAATCCTACAATTATGCTCTCCTGTCATTGCTGCCACAGAGCCCAACCCATACCTTTAGGAATCACAGAGGTATCAAATACCAATGGAATCCCTGCTTGAGAGATGCCTATAACTTTAATCTGCTTCACTAGTACTTTTATCTTCTCAAAGGCAGCTTGCTACTCTGATCCCCAGTCCCTTATTTGCCCTTTCTTTAGCAGGCAGTCTAAGGGATGGAGGTACTGTGCCCAGTAGGGAATGTTAGTCCCCCAAACACCCACTAAGGTTTGTATCAGTTTTATGTTCTTAGGAGTTGGATAGGCTAGCATTTTATCAATCATAGCTTCTAAAATGGTATGTATCTCACCCGACCAAATGACTCTCAAAGACCTTAGGGAAGTACCTGGGCCTTGAATATTCTGTGGGTTTTCTATGTGTCTTGTTTTTCACACAGAAACTACAGAATATCCTATAAACAGAGGCAGTCTTCACAGGTTAATTTATAATCAATGCAATGGGCCATTGTACTAATATGGGGAAACAGTACAGGGATAGATCTTACATTACCATTCCATGACTTATTAAGGGGCTATGCAGATCGAGTTGAGGAAGCATTTCAAAAGCCCATTGTTTTTCCTCTCTCATGAAGCCAAGTTAAGTTTGTGATTCAGCAGTCCAGGAATCACTGAAAAATATCATTTGCTCAGTCTAGTATATAGCATGGTACACCCCTAGGATGGTGGCCACGTTGGGCACAGCCACGTGGATGGGGGCACTACCTTGCTCAGTTCTCAGTAGCCCATCATCATGTACCATTACCTCTCTAGTGCTACTGGGCATACCGACTGTTAAAAGCACTATAGTCCATATAATACCCCCCACTCAATGTGGTTCTTAAATATGTTCTTTTTATGTTCTGAGGTAACTTGTATTATAGAACAGTTTTTGTTGTTTTAGTTTTTGTGTTTTTTTTGTCAGGGTAATCAACTTATGGGTTACTACTTTGGATTCTGTGGTTGGATTAATCTTACCTGGAGGCAGAATTCACAGAGATTTGTACAGCGGATTTTGTAGGTTACCTATGCCCAATATGCTGCCTGGCATTGGAAAAAAAAAAAAAAAACCCTCATTCTTATAGGTGCAGACTCCCAATTTGCACTGTCAAAAGGACCTTCCCGATCCTAACAGTATGTCCTCCATAACCACTGATGGCATTGAGGGGGCCAGAAGATTTCTGAGGGTTAGCAAGTATTAGAGTACATTCAGCTACAGCATCAAACAAAGCCTTCCCTTTTATTTTTCAAAGAGCAGCTAAGAGCTCAAAAGGCCCTCACCTGGAATCAATCTTGGCTTTTATCCTCTATTTGGGGTTTGGGAATTGCCCACCATGGATGGGACTGTATCCCTGAGGATCTGCTTGAGCAGACAGATCATCAGGGATGGTAGATGCAGTCCCAGCATAATGAGGTCAAACCACATTGGTTTCTGGGCTACCTTTATTGGACCCTTACAGCTGGTTGAGGTAGCCTTTGGCTTTTTGAGCTCCTGTTCTGTCTGAAGTCTTTCAAGTAGCCCATACTCATTGTTGGCATCTGTCCGCTTTCCTTCCAACAGCAATTCATCGCCTGACATCCTAGGTCTCATGATTAGGCTCAGGCTGGATATCAGCATCCCACACCAGGTGCCTGGAATATACTAGCTTTCATTCCTGCAGCCAGTGTGCCCCAACCCGAGCCTTCGAAGACAGGAACATAGAGGGCTGGTCACCTTCCCAACTCCTTCAGAAGAATTTATATTCCCTCCTCTACAGACTTCTACTGTCGCATGTCCAGGGAGAGCCCCCTCATTGGTTTAACAATGCCTGCAGAAAAGAGTAATTCAATCTTCAAGGAAGTGAGTTCCTTAAACACCCCTGTAACACTAGGAAGGTGCTGCTGAAGGCAAGAGTGTGTGCACTGTCAAAAGGACCTTCCTGATCCTAACAGTATGTCCTCCATAACCACTGATGGCATCGAGGGGGCCAGAAGATTTCTGAGGGTTACCATGTAGAGTACATTCAGCTACAGCATCAAACAAAGCCCTCACTTTTATTCTGTAAGAGCAGCTAAGAGCTCAAAAGGCCTGGAATCAATCTTGGCTTTTACCCTCTTTTATCCTTTATTTGGGGTTTGGGAATTGCCCACCATGGATGGGACTGTACCCCCTGTGGATTTGGTCACATATTCCATCCAGGTGTTCTCAGTACAATGTAACTCTCATGGCTACGTGCTTGAAACTGGCTCCTGCTGTGCTAACAGTGGGCCGAACAGACCTCCCAAGGATGTGGGGAGAATGTTGGCCTGGGTCCAGATCACAGGTCAACCAGCGGTCATGTTCTCTAGATGACCTCCTCCAGCAACACTCAGCTATACTCTAATCAAGACAATGACCAAGATTAAATGGTTCAATTACTTAAAAATTACGGAAAGCCAACATTGGTGCAAAAGAAATAGAAAATTTAAGTAACTAATAAGTTCAAAGATATTGAAATAATAATTGGAACCCTTCCTCCCAAAAACATTCGCAGTAACTATTCCCAAATATTCAATATCAATTTTAGGCTTTCTAATTTAAGCTAAACAAATATTGCCATTTTCCTTAGCCTCAATTGTGGAGTTGGGAGCAGTGAGTATACAAACAAATTATCTTACAAATATAATTGTTTCTAACTTTAAAAAAATGATGACCTTTTTTCAACGGAGTTGAGTTTATCCATGACCAGGAGTATCTCCATAACAAGTATAGACAGACTTAGTCAAATCTCCTTGAGCTCAGAGATAAATCTCCAACAATCTATAAAAATCAATGTGTACACTATTAAAGGGAAAGAATCAAATGTAATAAAACTGAGTTACAATGAGTTGATACATATAACTGAACACTAGCACAAGCCAATATTCCTTTGAAGAAAAAAACACCTCACACTCTGAACAATGACTTACAAATGGACTTTGGAAATGACACCCAGTCCCCTTCTTATTCCTGAAGCCTCGAAGGTCCGAAGCCGCCTGTATCCTATTTTCTAACCCATTTTCTAACCCATAACTGTTAACAAGGACCACAATTATTCTACTAGGAGATGCATCTGCCCAAACCAATGGACACATATGATGGGTAAGTATACCTCTCCTAAGCTATTCCTTCAAGCAGTATTTTTCCAAGTCCAGTGCCCACACCAGCAGCAATAGCCGCAGCATCCCCTGGGAAGTTGTTCGAAATGGAAATTCCAGGGCTCCACTATGGATCTACTAAATCAGAAACTCTGGGCTTTCAAGTCTTCCAGGTGATTCTGATACACACTCAAGTTTGAGAATCACTGGCCTCAAGATCTCGTCCAAGAAGCAGTGACTGTAATCTATTAAGGTATTTGTGCAGATGGCCAAACAATATTGTTTTCTTCAATGGCCTGAATTTACCCATCACTTAAGGAATTTGTAGGCTGCAGCCTCATTTGAGTTACATTTTCCATGGCTCCAGCAACCTGTCAGACTGCTAGCATGCAGTGTGTTGAGCTTCCCATAATGCGCAGCAATTGTCCTCCAAATATTAATACCCTGACATTTCAGAATACCCGTGCTCTCCTTCTCCAGATATTAAAATCCAAATGCCCAGGTCTCATTGCCAGCTATTCTGACTCAACAGATCTGGAATAAGGCCTTGAAATCAGCATTGTTAGGCCTCCCACAGCGAGTGCAGACACGCACACACACACCTCCTCCCAATATAAAGGCAGGGTTGAATACCACTACCCTTTAAAACCATTGCTAGATAAAGGTTAAAGAATTCAAATAAATCTTCAGGTGGTGATCTATGTGAGGAAGATTTAAACATTTTGGATGCTAAGTGCCCATGCTGTTCTGCACCATGCCCCATCTCCTCTTTGTCTTCCAGGACTAATTAGATAGGGACAAAAAGGGGAGAATGGCAATAATTAGGAGTGGGAAGCTCCAAACAACCATGTCTCAATTTTGTATCTCTTGCAGATGAGTTTACACTCCAGGGGAAGGATCAAACATGAGTCATTACTGAGGATCAAAGTGTTGGTTGGCATAGGGACTCTTGAAGAGTGGGGACCACATACAGAAAAACATGTTACCAGAAGACTTTCAGTTGAGGCTTGTGCTGTCTGTTCCTTGCATGACAACATTCTCTGCTGCTGAGAGCAGCCCACACTGAGGATTGCCGCCAGGAATCCTTCTAAATTTGAAGGGAGAGAGTTTCATCTTGTCAAATGCTATGAAGTCTCCATAGGGAAGGACCTTCTCAACATAGAAATCTGACCTTAGCCCCTTCCCTCTCACCAGAAGACATACTTGCCCACTGGGGTGGCAGCATCTGTACCGTGGGATCACACAGTGCCACATCACTGTCGGCAGTCACGGTCATGTTCAGAAATCATCTGGAAATGCATTTTGCCAATGCTTTTGTTCTGCTCAGTCCCAGACTCTAGATACAACTATATTTACCAGGGAAATAACAAAAAGCATGCTCCCATTTCCTATCACTGCTGCCCCCCATCACCATCTTTATATCTACCACCACCACTGCTTGCTAACTTCTGAAAACTCATAGCCCTGACAAAATAATATTAAAATTAACATATATAAGTGTACATGGCTTCATCTATATGCTTTGGGGGGGTGGCTAATACACTTCACACACTGAAAAGATTTTTATTGAAACTTGTTATGGACTGAATTGTGTTACCCACAGAAATTCCTATCTTGCAGTCCTAATCCCCAGTCCTTCAGAATGTGACTATTTTTGGAGAAAGGGTCCTTAAAGAGGTCATTAGGGTTGAATGAGATAATTACAGTGGACACTAACCCAATATGACTTTTATCCTTACAGAAAGTGGAAATTAGGACACAGATACACACAAAGCAACTCCAGGAAGATAAAGAGAGGAGAGGATGGCCAAGGGGAGAAGTCTCAGAAGAAACCAACCCCGTGGACACTTTATAGTCAGCCTTCTAACATCAAGGAACTGAGAGAAAATGATTTCTGTATTTAAGCCACCCAATCTGCGCTACTTTGTTAATGACAGCCCTAGGGGACTAGTACACTGCCTTTCCATGACACACATTTTCTCACACCTGGGAATCACCCTCTCTTTCCTAAACATTCACTCCTCTCTCACAATGAGGATCTGATTCGACCAGCACGCAAAATAGCATTTTTCTTTTACAAATGTTTTTCTCTCACCTAGGAGAGAAAAAATATTTCTCTGTATTCTCACAAATTCTTGCATCTAGGATGTGAAAGAAGAAGAGGAAGAGAGAAAAATAAATATATTTGAATAAGAGAAAAAAAATTGTAATGCAGAGTGAAGGGAGCAAGAAGGAAGGAAGCTGAGAGTTGCAAGAGGAAGGAAAGCAAACATAAAACAGTCTAATAAGTAAGCACAAGGATCAAATGATTCAAGATTATAATAGGAGATCTCATGGTAGACGTGAGGTGAAGAAAGCCTTCTTTAGATACCAATTACTGGGCTGACTATGCTAAGTATATTCATGAAATAAGATCAATATCAACAAAAATAAATAGTTTTTTGAGCATCCACAATGGGGAAGGTACTATCAGTATACTCTATCAGAAAGAAATCTTTTCATAAAGAAAGAGGATGTTCTGAAAGAAGACCAGGAAAGAGCTCTAAAAGGAAAGGAGAATGAGAAAGAGCCAACATGGCGCTTCCCAACAGGCTTTAGGTCACACACCTGGCCCCAACCATATGTCGCAGCTTGAAGCTGTATGAGTGATGACCCTGTTGTGATGACATCATCACCCCGTGTAAGGAAGGCCTTTTCATTAAGCACCTGTCCCTTCAAATCAGCAAACACTCACAACCACTTCTCACAGATAGAAGTCACCTTAATCTGACCCATTAGAGCCTCTAGAGTTTTCTAACCTCAAACCGCAGGAGAAAGGCAAGGTCAGATAATGGGGACCAGGAGAGGCAGAGTGTGAATGAAAAGTTATCAAACTGAGGTTTCCATCTCTTCCTCATCTTCAGATGAAATATTTCCCAAGAGTTTGAGTCCAAATAGGTGACAAAATATCATTCATATTTCTTCTATCTAGATCTTCTCAGCTTTTGAATTTATGAGAAATAGAAATAATGTTTTCAAAACCAAGAAGCTTCTTAGTGTACATTTACTAACAGGATATTACTAACAGTATTATTGCAATAATCAGATCTTATTCTTACAAAAACAGAACAGCCACAGGAGTGACTATTTAGCCATTCAGACACAATTACTTTCTAAGCATTCCATATTTAAGAATTACATGTCACTGTTCTCCCCAGGTTTGACAGAAAGAAAACTTGGTAAGTTACAACAGAGCTAGACATAGATTTTTTTTTTCCTCATTTTTCCTCTAAATTTCTTCTTTTTTTTCAATTACATCTGTTGGCTAGTCATCAGAAATTGACTTCAGCTCTTCTTGTAATGTGATTCAAAAGACTTACTCAAATGGGTTAGCTGGGCCACTAGGCTGGCACCAATCCTTGACTTCTCTGTCCTTTAATTAGATGAATCAGAGGAAAATGCTACCTGTGGGGCTTGGGTGACTCAAAAGAAAAGTTGTTAGCAGACCAATATTATAAACACTGCCATGAAATACAGGGAAGCATGCATTTCACTCAGTACTGTGTAAAATCTCACAGAAAGCTTCAATGACTGTGAGGTGAAGAAAGCCTTCTTTAGATACCAATTACTTTTTTGACTTTCCAGGAGATGGATGGACAGGATGAAGCAGTACATTGCAACCCGAGTATCCCATAGATCTGAAAGGAAATTTAAAATCAGCACTGAGCCACTAGTATTTAAGAGAGAATGTCAGCAGAGTAATTATTTTCCCTGGCTGGAGACTTCCTCACACTATATAAATCCTAGGTAGTATCAAAGCAAGCCAAGTTTTATAGTTATCAATATAAGTGTCTAAAAACTCAGTTTTATAGCAACTCCAACCAGCTGAGGTTGAGAAGCCAGCTCACAGGACTGTTCAAGCAGAGCAGAGTGTCAGCACTAAAGAAGAAAGCTAAGCATAGGAGAAAATACCTGTATAAGACTCACTGAAGGCTGCAATCAGATCAGCTGACGTTCCTACACAAGCTAACTTGTGACCCATCCCTGGAAAAGCACTACAGGCAAAAAGGTTGTAAGAGAGTGCGTGGAGGGAAAAGCCTAAGAGAGAGTATCAGAAAGATGGGCAACCACGGAGACACATGTTATATATATTTAAATTAAATAAATATTCTCCATTTATGTCTATTTATCTATGAGGGGACATGAACCATCAAAACATGTATATGTTCATCTATAAAAGGAATGACCAAGCCTGGAAACCAGAATTATTCTCATTCTCTGAAAATCTATCAAATGCAGATGAAGTGGTAACAATATATTTTATTTATAAGTAACCTTCCTTCCCTTACTAATGTAACTTAATTTGGGGGCACCTGGGTGGATCAGCGGGTTAAGAGTCTAACTCTTGATTTCAGCTCAGATCATGATCTCAGGGTTATGGGCTTGAGCCCCATATTGTGCTCTGCCCTCAGCAGGGAGTCTGCTTGAGATTCTCTCTCTCTCCCTCTGCCCATCTTCCTGCTCACTCTCTCTCTCAAAATCAATCAGTCTAATATAACTTAATTTTTACAATAGCCCTTTGAGAGGGTCAAAGTAAGAGGATATTGTCCCCCATTTTATATATTGGAAAACCAAGATCCCGTTATTGATTCACTTAAATTAGCAATAAAATCAGGTTGAAGACTTAGGACAACATATTCCTATTTCACAGAAGACACGAGAAGAGTTACTGTAATTTATATGAAAGAAATGTGGTTATAGTCACAAGACACCAATGTGGGATTTCTTTGACAGTTTTAGAAATAAATCATGTTCTATGAAGTAGTGATGTTCATTTGCCTATTCTTTAGTGTAAATCTATTCTTCTGTATGCCTCTGTCTTTGGAAAAGATAATACAAATGGACAGCTATACCTTAAATTATAATCAGCAAACTTATTTAGGAAGTTTAGAATTTAAAAATCACAATATACCCAGTGGAACACAATGAAATATTAACATACCAAATTTTAAAAGATGGAATATATAATGTGCCAAATCAAATATAATCAAGAGTAGAAGGAAATTTTTCAACATAACAAAGGGAATCTATTAGAAACCTACAATAAGAATCAGACTTAATAGAAAATGTAAAACTTGGGAAAAAATGCCTGCAATAGTTTTCCTGCTACTTATCAAAATCCAATTACAAAGTTTAACATTTTAAGTTTCTTATTTGAACTAATTATAGATTCACAGAAAGTTATAAAGATAGCAGGGTAGACTTTACCTGGTTTATCTCAAAGAGTCACCCCTTATAAAATAAGGGTACACTATCAAAGTAAAGAAACTGATGTTGGTATACTGTGTGTATATACTTTTTTTTATTTTATTTTATTATGTTATGTTAGTCACCATACATTACATCATTAGTTTTTGATGTAGTGTTCCATGATTCATTGTTTGTGTATAACACCCAATGCTCTGTTCAATACGTGCCCTCTTTAATACCCATCACCAGGCTAACCCATCCCCCCCACCCCTCCCAGAACCCTCAGTTTGTTTCTCAGCGTCCATAGTCTCTGACGGTTTGTCTCCCACTCCGATTTCCCCCCCTTCATTTTTCCCTTCCTACTATCTTCTTCTTCTTCTTTTTTTTTTTTTAACATATAATGTATTATTTGTTTCAGAGGTACAGGTCTGTGATTCATCAGTCTTGCACAATTCACAGCGCTCACCATAGCACATACCCTCCCCAGTGTCCATCACCCAGTCACCCCATCCCTCCCACCCCACCCCCCACTCCAGCAACCCTCAGTTTGTTTCCTGAGATTAAGAATTCCTCATATCAGTGAGATCATATGATACTTCTATGCCATGTTATCACATGGGTGGATTCATTAACCACTCTACTGTCAAGAAACAGAATCACGGGTGGCTCAGTCAGTTAAGCGTCTGCCTTCAGATCAGGTCATTATCTCACCTGGGATTGAGTCCAGTGTTGGGCTCCTCGCTCAGTGGGGAGTGTGCTTCTCCCTCTGCCCCTCCCTGCTATTTGTGCTCGCTCTCTCTCTCCCTTTTTCTCTCAAAAATTAAAATATTTTTTTTAAAAAAGAAACAGAATCAAAAGATGTTCCTCATGCTACCTTGAGGAGATACAGATATAGATCATACCTATCCCCTTCCTCCCCACCATATACCTAACCCTTGGAAATAATTAATTTGTTCTCTGTAATTTTGTTGTATCAAAAATGTTAAATAAATGGAATCATACAGAATGTGACTTTTTAAGAATTTTTCTTCTGTCAGTATGATGCCCTTAATGAAAACTGGACATTTTGGATATTATAATGTTATAACTTTGGAAAACAGACTCTTACATCTCCTTCAAGTCTGTTTATGTACTTTGATGTGTAGTAGCTAGATATTATATAATTTGCTTAGAGACTTTTCTAAACTGTATTTACTAAGTCTGTATGTTTGTCACATGTTGCCTCTGAAAGAATCTGTTCATGTAGCTTGAGTTCAGCTACTGTTTTGACAGATATCCTTGAATGCCAGGTGGGGCAGATGGGGTAAGAAGAAGAAAAGAAGGAAGAAGGAGGAGGAGAAGCAGTAGTAGTAGTAAAAGTGAAAGAAGAGAAAGAAACCCTCTCCTAGCTTTTACAAATTGACTCTGTGCTGGAGCACTCCTTCAGTGCTTAGCCAGGCTATTTCAAACCCTTCCTTAGCCTTCACTTTCAGCTTGCATTGAGCCTAGAGATCAGTCCAGGGTAAAACCTTCAAGTCGTCTGTTTTTTTCTGAGCATGTGTTCTGTCCTGGTCATGCCTGTGGCTCTCTAAATTCCCTGCTATACTATACACAGGCACTCTTTTTTTAACTAAAAAAAAATTTCTTAATATAGTTGTCACATGGCGTTACATTAGTTTCAGGAGTACAACATAGTGATTCAACAACTATACATTACACTGTGCTCACCACCAGGGTAGCTACCATCTGTCACCAGACAACGCTATTACAATACCATTGGCTATATTCCCTATGCTTTTGAATGCTCTAATTTCCCACAGAAATTCTCTCCCAGCTTTTCTTCCCAGGCTCTCAGCACTTTCCTGTGTGCCTCCATTTAATCTTTTGCCCCAGGTGGCTGCTGACTGTTCATTTACCTCATAATGTTTTTGAAGAATGCCAAGAACATTTCTGCCTTTAGTGAGTTCTAAGTTCTGCAAAACAAAGACAAGCACTTTGCTGCATGAGGTCTTCACGTAACCCCCAGACAGGTTAGAACAAATACAACTGTCTGTAAAGTCAACTCTGCTCCCTCCAGAATGAGAGACTAAAGTCCCACACTGGGAATGGACACTACCATCTTCAAGAGACCATCATTGGGCCAAGAACAGGAGTGGAGCAGGTTAAATAAAATGCTGCAGAGCTTTCCCATCATTTTTAAGTTAGCTTTTTCTTGATTCAGCATTTGTTTGGTTGCTGTGAAACCCTTTGACTATTTTCCAGAATTCTGACAAAGTTGATTCTAATAGTATTTGCTCAATGATTTGATGTTTCTGTGGAGATGTGGGCCCTTGGAGCTACCTACATCACCATTTTCACTGATGTCCCTCAGGATAATGCCTTTGAGATCCCCCTAAGTTTTTTTTGTAAATCAACAGTTTGTTCCTTTTTACTGCTGAGTAGTATTTCAGGATATGGCTCTCCCATGTTTTGTTTACCCACTCACCCATCATAAAACATTTGTGTTGCTTCCAGTTTGGGACTATTATAAGTGAGGCTACTATGAACTCTCATGTGCACGTTTTTGTGTGGATATAAGTTTCCATTTATCTGTGATAAATGCCCAGGATTAATGATTGTTGAGTCTCATGATAATATGTATATATTTAGTTTTTATTAAGAAATTA
This sequence comes from Phoca vitulina, assembly GCF_004348235.1. Taxonomy (NCBI): domain Eukaryota; kingdom Metazoa; phylum Chordata; class Mammalia; order Carnivora; family Phocidae; genus Phoca; species Phoca vitulina. Next base: position 60,939,622 of record NW_022589709.1, read on the forward strand.
CCAAACTATTTTTCAGAGTGACTATACTACTTCATATTCCTATCAGTGATGTATGAAAGGCGTAGTTTTTTGACATCCTCACCACCATTTGGTACTGTCACAATTTTTTTTTTTATTTTAGCTGCTCTAATAGGCGGGTACAGACATCTCATTATGGTCTTGATTTGCATTTCCTTAATAGTTAATGATAAACATATACATATATATAATTATGTGTGCTTATATATAAATAAGATGAATGACAGCAATGTACAAGGGATGAGAGTAAGGAATTAGGATATTTTGTTATTATAAGCTATTCACACTACCCATGGAGGTGGTACAGTGTTATTTGAAAGCACACTTGAATTAGGTCTAAATGAATACTGCAAATTCTAGGATAACCGCTATGAAAAGTTAAAAAAAAAAAAAAAGGATACGTTAAGAAAGAAGAGAAAATGGAATCATATAAAAATACTCAGTTAAAACCACAAAAAAAGTAGAAAAAATGGAAACCAAAAATGGGAACAAAGACCAAGGGCAACACATAGAAAACAGTAATGAACATGGCAGATATTTACTCCATGACATCAATAAACACTTTGAATGTTAGTGCTCTAAATGCACCGTGTAAAGGACAGAGATTGTCAGAGTGAATTAAAAAGTACAACCCAACTCTTTGATGAGAACTCAATCATATGCTCTCAATCTAATTACATGGCAGGTTTAGAAATTCAGATATCCTATATACTCAGGGGAAAGAAAAAAAAAAAAAAAACATTGTAATGAACATCCCAGAATTTCAGTGACTTAACATTTCAAATATTTATTCTTTATTCACATAAAGTCCATATGGCAGAAGAAAGGCTTGAGAGGAGGGCAAGCTCTGCTACCCAGGGGCTCAGTCTTAACGGAAGTTTCACTTTGCTCTACACTTGATTTTGAAAGTTGCTTTATGTCGAAGTCCATCCAGTAGAGGAGACAGAGTGGAAAAGCTACAACTACTTCGTAAGTATTTGGCCTGAAGTAACAGATTATTTCTACTCATATTATATTTGCGTGAAGCAGTCACATGCCTTGACCTCATTATGAGGAGGAAGAAGAGGGAGGGTTTGCAAATGTGGTTCCTGGCCAGGCAGCGACCACCCAGCAACGACTCTACATTATGGAATGTGAGCGTCACTGTTTGGTGGACAGTCATGTCTGCCATGGAATCATGTGTCAAGAACCCAAAACAGGATGTACTCTTTAAGTCATTAAGCCCAGTTCTGGGAACTTATGTTTAAAAAAATTATTCAAAATATTGCAAAAGTTCCCCAAGCATAGATGTCAGTGCTCCCTTGGTGTTCTTCCCAACTCTCTCCTCTCCTTCTGACAAGAACACCAAGAATGCTATAGGAGAATGATCTCCATTGATCTTCCAGGTATTATCTCTGAGCTTTTAGGGACATGGCTCCTTTAGAAGGTTCAAATGGAGGTGGCACTGGTTTAATATTTATGCGGTGGAAGATATACAACGAAAATGACCCAAACGACAAATCAAAAACTGGGAAGTTATTCCCAACACATATTATAGACAAAGGGCAGGTTTCCTTAAAATTCTTAAGAGAAGACTAAAACTCAATACAAAAAAAAAAAAAATTGTTCAAGCTGATCACAGAAATGGAAATATAAACAGATCTGAATACTTGAGAAGATACTCAATCTTACTCATAATTTAGAAAGTGTAAATTAGCTTTTCAATGAGATGCTTTCACCCATCAAATTGACAAAGGTAAAAAAAAGTTTGATAAAATAATTATTGGGGAGTATAGGAATTTTGCTTTTTGTTCATAAATATAAAACATAAAAATAAATTTTATTTTTTACAGAAATCCCATTAAGTTATTAATAATATTTACATTTTTACAGGTTTTTCAGGTACTACAAGATCTGTCAAGGTCCCAGTCATCTTGCTTAAAACCTATTCTCAGGTCACTTAAATCTTAATTATTTTGTGTTTTAATTTGCCTGCTTCATTGTCACCACCATGTTACACTGTATACCAAATTTGCAGACCTGGGTCAAGGCCTCAAAGGCGATTCTTTGAAATAGTGCATTATTACCACAGTTTGGCAGGAGGGATATTAATTTAAATATACTGAAATCAGTAAAACTCTGATTATGGCAATTTCCCACAGGTAGCCACAAAGAGCAAATAGAAAGAAAGTAACATGATGAATATCAGAGAGTCTGCTTTTATTTGGGTAAGCAATCCATTTTGCCCTTTTTCAATTTGGCACTGTCCATATGAAGCATTATCAAGCAGTATTATGAAGCCACAGAAATTTACGCATCTTTCTACAACAAAACACAGGGCCTCCACTAGCAAGCAAACTGATCTTTTCCCAGAAGGAGTACAAAATAATGTTTCCTGGTTTCAAATTCATCAATTTCATGACAAACAGAAAGACTGGAAATACAGAAGCATCATTCAAAGTTGTACCTTTTCTAGAAAAATGCAAATTTAAGTCACCGTATCACCGCAAAGATAGCCAAACTGAGCACAAAATTGATGATGACTATTGTGTGCAAAAACAAAGTAGAAAGAGCAATAGGTTTGTTTTTCAAAGGATACTGCTGGATAAAACACAACGTGAGTGATATTCAATATAAACGAGCAATGACAACCACTCTGTCCATGGTGACAGACACTTAACTTTACAATTGTATATAACCACTGACAAGTGTATGAATCTGCTCTTGGTGTATGTGCAGTGTGTGTGTGTATATATATATATATATATATATACACATATATATATGTATAATATATACATTTCTGTTACCCTCTTAAAACATTTACTCTAAAAAGCACATATTATATAAAACACTTGATTCTAAAATAGAACTATTTTCTGAGCTGTAATGGAGGCTGGAAACACATCAGCACTGAGTACCAGAGCTACATGTGCAGCCTGGAGAGAAATTGCTGTGAACAAAATGTCGCCCTTGAATGTCCATGCACACAGTGTTTCATGCACAGCAGAGAGTGGTGGGGGGTCAACCACTCGCCTCCTGACCTACATTCTCTGTTGAAGTACATAATGAAAATTAGGAATATATTTAAGTGAGGACTGTGCCTATTCTTCAATCTGATGTCTCAAGAAAACCCACCAATTATACAACTTACTTTCACAGTAAAATACATGTTCTGTTTGGGCCAAAGATAACAATTCACTGAGCACTTTCTAGGTACCAGGCATTCTACTTGCCTCATGTAATTTTCATTAATTCTCATGGTTTTATTTAATTCTCACCACAAACCTTCTATGGAAAGTATTGTTCCTCTTTTTAATAAGGCAACAAAGACTTAGAAAAGTTAAGTAACTGATACTTTGCTTTTTTAAAATCTAACTTGGAAGTTAAAAGATCTCTTTTTTATTATATGTCACAAGTTAACTAAATTCAGTGTGTGCTTTCTTTTTAGGATGAATAGATCACAAACCTCTCTTATATGTAAGTAAAAGTATACAGAACTACAGGGTGAGACTGACAATTTCTCTTCATAGATGATAAATAGAGAGAAAGATGAGAGAGAGATTCTGCTCCATATGGAAAAAAATATATTATTCTCAGGCATACATTGAAATTTTTTTAATTGGCAGTGGAAATCCTCATAAAAACAAATATCAACAAAGTTTCACATTATCAGTGTCATGTACACCATCTCTACCACATCACAATTAATTTAGAGGGCAATAAAAATGCATAACAAAAACCTTTTGGAAAATTTAAAACACATTTCAATTAACTACAGAGTCAAATATAGTAAGTAAGATACTTAGATCTAAATGATAACAAAATACCATAAAACACACTAATTTTGTGATATAGTAAAAGGGGTACTTAGCTCTGTTTCTTATACTAGGAAAAAAAAAAGGGGGCTGAAAATAAGTAACTTAAGTATCCAAACTAAGGAATTATAAAAAGAACAATTTAAGAATCTATGTGTAGTAGATTAAAAATGGCCACAGATTCTTTCATACTCCTCCCATGGAGATGGGGCGGGAAGCCAAGGGTTGTGGTGGCGGGGAAGGGGGGGAGGTTGTCTGCATCCCAGTCCTTTCAATCTGTCTGGTTCTTCTAACTTCTTTGATCATTAGAATAATGTACAAATGAGTAAGTGCCAGTTTCCAATCTCAGAGCCACAAGATGCCATTTAAGAAGTCCAACTACCCAGCTGGAGAGCCACATGGAGAGCCCCTTAAACCATAGGGAGAGGAAGAGAAGCTCAGGTGCACTCAGCCTTCCAGCTGCCATTTTGAACCTCTCGAAAATACCAGCGCCAACTGAATACCAAGTGACCACAGGCAACACATTATGGAGAATAATCCAGCCAAGCCCTTCTCAAATTCCTGACCCATATCCTCAGGCACAAATTGAATCTTAAGCCACTAAGATTTGGGGCAATTTGTTATACAGAAATAAGTAATTGTAATAGAAATTGGTTCCTAGATGCAAAATGCTACTATACCGAAAACCAGAAACATGTGGCAATGATTTTAGGAACCACAGCTGGGAGAAATTGGAAGAGCCTTGAAGACTCTACTGATGGAAGCTGGAAGGGCTTTGAAGCAGTATCTGTGAAGACTCAAAGGACGGGGAAAGAGATTCTAAATTTCCCCAACTTTCTTGCCTAATATGCCTTCTAGCCAGTCAGTTTCCTGAGTGACACATTTCCTTGTTCAGTATTCTCTTCCCCTGCCTGTGAAGCTCACCACCTAGCTTTGTGTGTGGACATGACAGCCTACTCTTCTGTTCAGGAAGGTCTGGCTTCTTTGCCTGCTATTGGCTGATACAAGAGGGAAACTCAAAATCGGCCACATACTTAGTATTAGTGCCAAACATAATCCTCACTCCTTCTGTTTCCATAGACAAAGAAATGACTTACACTCTACTGACCAGGAGCAAACAGTCTGACTCTCTCCTGCCCAGCCTCATGCCTTCCCATGGAGGAGAAGGTGAATTCATGGGTTGGTAAGTTGAAGGAAGGAACTCAACATAGTCTCTCTAGATTCACTCTTTCATACCTTTCTGCCTAGAAAGACTGCTGTGTGATAAGCTTAGCTGAAAAATTATACTATTTAAGGGGATGCTTGCTGTTGTGTATCTTATTTCTCACTTAGTTGTAAGCTACAATTGAGGAAGAAGAGGACATTTATACCTCATTTCCCCCAAATTCAAAACTTTACCTGTATCTTACCTATAGGAACCTGTTCACTTATCTAAATTTTATCCACTCAATCACATTCCAGAAGAGAAATTTTTAACCATATAAGCTTAGGGGATCCTTGAGCACCATGAAAATATATGCATAATCTTGTACTCACTAGTACTTTTTTCTGAGAGGGTCAAAAGATTGCTTTCATCAGATTTTCCAAGAGGTCCATAACCTAACTCTGGTTAACAACTATTGCTCTTGAAATAGCCTGCCGAGCATCTTTTTCCTTTCTGCCCACCCCCCATCCCCTCCACCAAGCACCTAGTTGTTAATTAAGTGCAGGAATAAAGAATCCTTTCCCTGTTTACAGGATTCTCTGACAGGCATTTATTTTTAAGGATCATCATTTTGCAATATCAATGTATCTCAAATTTATGAAAAGAGGAAGGAACAATGGGAAGAGGGTTATCCTTACAAAGCTAAATATGGAGGGGCACCTGGGTGGCTCAGTTGTTAAGCATCTGCCTTTGGCTCAGGCCATGATCCCAGGGTCCTGGGATTGAGGCCCGCATCGGGCTCCCTGCTCGGCGGGGAGCCTTCTTCTTCTCCCACTCCCCCTGCTTGTGTTCCCTCTCTCGCTGTGTCTCTCTCTGTCAAATAAATAAATAAAATCTTTAAAAAAAAAAAAAAAGAAGCTAAATATGGAAATGATCAACTACAAGACATAAGCCTAGAAAACAGATGTGTACCAAATTTCACACATTTTCAAACTTGAGAAAGATAATACGATGCATATATTCTCTATTACCCAATACCCCCAACAAGGTCTGGAGCAGTATTCCATGATGAAACATACAAGTATTTCTGTAGCAAAACATGAATATTCACTCTAAGTGGTATAGAGATTACATTAGTGTCATCTCACATTAGGTCCTTTTGTATAACTACAAAATGAGTTATGAAATACTTGTTTTTCAGTGGTTTGGGGGGGAGCATGTAGTTAAGGGATTATCAACCTATAACCAAACAACACCATTGCCTTCCTTCAATCTCCCCTTGGCCGAGACTAAATAACTATAGTTTCTTAAATATTTCTTTCAAAATCTGTTTTTTATCATCTTTAATGATCCCCATAGCTGTCCTTTGTTAGCATAATCTGACAAACAATCGAATCCAGAACACCATATATTATTACGTAGTGGGGTCTGAATGGAAGATTACTTTTGGCCTTCTAGGCCTGTAATGATACCCAAATGGCATCAGAGTCAACTTTCAATAGCTTCAGGGATAACCCATTTACATCTGCATCACTCTTCCTAGAACTTGATTATTAATCCCTGATCTAAACTCCAGTCTCCACACATCTGCGGAAGTCATCTTGTTCTTACAGCCCTTGGAAATAGGCCCAATGATGCTTTTATCCTACAACAAAATGAGCTGTCCAAAATGGAACAGGCTGTCTTCGAGGATAATGAGTTCCCTTTTATCAGAAGCATTTAGGCAGAAGCTAGACAATATAGTGAGTGTGCTCATAATACTGAATAATACTGAACAATAAACATAAAACAATAAAAGAAGTTCATTTAATCCTTGTGTAATTGCACATTTTATCTTGTAAACCTACTTACATAGAGTCCATAACTAAGCTTTATCCCACATGCTCGAAGTTATTAACCAACATTTGGGCAACTGAAAATCTATGATCTCAATGCTTTTGTCATCCACAGGGAGAAGGAGTATCCTATTTGTACTTACAGGGTTCTCACGTCACAGGACTGCTCTTCCTCAGAAGGGGTATACAACTACAACTCATTTCAATTCAAATCAGTTAGTATTTACTGCTACCTTAAATTATCTCTAATGAACTACTTAGAGCTTGTTGGGAAAAATTTACATGGATATAAAATAACTGGAGAACACTAAGGATGACATAAGCATGGGTGAAAAACCATGGTAAATTTCATAGGCAAGAATACACAGGAAATTCAAATAAAAGAAAATTAAGAAGCAAGGCACTTTGATTGAGAAGTCGAGAGTCTTGATATGCTCTGGGCCATATCAGGGCAAAATGGAGAAGTAGAAGCCATTTGTAATCAGGAGACTAAACTTCTAGTTTTTTACCCTTTCCTCCATTAGGTACTTTTAGGTCCTCAGTCCAAATTTTTACTGGATCTCAACCCTTCTCAAAAACTTGTAATCAGGAAAAATTCTGATCAGATTACTTCATTTACATTAGATTCTAATGAGGATTACATAGCATTTAGCACAGTTCTAGACACCTTCCTAAACCCTAAGTAAAAGGTAACAATTACTGTCAATAACGAATTATATTTCTAAGAATTATATTTCTAAAGAATTATATATATATTCTAAAGACAAAAAGTTATGATAAGAAAAGAGGTTAATGTATTTTAAAAAATTATAAAAGAAAGTTGCAAAAGGACAAATATAACATGATATTAACTTTGAAATACATGCAAAATTACTATATGTTTGGGGATATATAGTGAAAACATATATATAAAAATACTAAGAATACTCTCCCACTTAACAACAGAGATTTTCTCTAGGGAAGAAGGAAGTAGAATTGCACCCGTAATATTTCACTGAAAAATAAGATACACAGGGGGCACCTGGGTGGCTCAGTCGTTAAGTGTCTGCCTTCGGCTCAGGTCATGATCCCAGGGTCCTGGGATCGAGCCCCACATCAGTCTCCTTGCTCAGCGGGGAGCCTGCTTCTCCCCTCCCACTCCCCCTGCTTGTGTTCCTGCTCTCGCTGTCTCTCTCTCTGTCAAATAAATAAAATCTTTAAAAAAAAAAAATAAGATAGGCAGAAGATTCTAGATATATAGAGAAGTATAATGAAGTACAATAAATTTATAAGCTGCCTCTTAATAACCATTGCCAATGTTTTAGGTATACCTCTTTTAACCAGTCATATTTTATCTTACATAGTTGCAATTATACTACCAAGAAGTTTATCATCTACTTTTTTAAAAAGATTTTATTTATTTATTTGAGAGAGAGAACAAGTGGGTAGAGGGGCAGAGGGAGAAGGACAAGCAGGCTCCCCACTGAGCAGGGAGCCCTATGTGGGGCTCGATCCTGGGACTCTGGGATCACGACCTGAGCCAAAGGCATACACTTAACTGCCTGAGCCACCCAGATGCCCCTGTAATCTACTTTAATTAAGCATTTTCTCATGTCATTAAAGTTTATTTGTAAAAATTGTTTTTCTTTTAAAATTATTTCTCTATTGTATTTTCAAATTAGAAAACTAAAAGGCCCTTATAGGAAAAAGTGAAATAATGTGGCAATGTATTAAAAAAACTTCCTGATACTTCACCTCCCTCAATACTATCCTATTTACTTTATCAGTGTTAACATGCTGATATGTTTGGTTAGATACCACACACACACACACACGCACACACACACACACACACCCGTGTGCACACTCCTTTTCCATTTTTTCTATGCTTATTAAAATGTGGATACTCATGTAGGATTATTTAAAAAAAACATATATTAGTTTTGTTTTATTAATTTATAAATTCATTCAACAATTATTAATTAAGCATATTATATGTTCCAGACAATGAGGATATAGCTGTGTATAGGACAGACACAATATCTATGCCTTCATGGGGCTCTCACTTCATGTGTATCATGGTTATCACTCAAGGTCAATACATATATATCTAACTTATTGGTTTTGGGGAGAGAGGGGGTTGTGTTTTTATTTGTTTCTTTCAATTTTTTATTACAGAAAAAAATAAACACACAACATAAAATTTACCCTCCCAACAATTTTCTAGTGCACAGTATAATATTGTCAACCACAAGCACGCTGTGGTTCAACAGATCCCCAGAACCTTCCCATACTGCATTACTGAAACTCTACCTGAAACTCTATACCCCTCGAACAACTCCCTACTCCTTTTACCCCCCAGCCTCTGAAAACTATCATTCTATTTTTTGTTTCTATGTCTAATTCATTGTTTTAAATAGCTGCCTAGCATTCTCTAGTATTTATGAAATACTCTCATACAGTGCATAAATATAGATGACAGATATTTCATGGATATATACAGAAAAGACATAGTATAGTATAGTATTATAGATATATAGAGTATTATAGATAATCCTAACCCACAAAAGGCTTTTTTTTTTTACACTTAGATATTTGGTCTATCTGGAATATATTTTTATAAATTATTTGCAATACTGATTCATATTTCCTTTCTTCTGGTTGGATGGATGGATCCCTGTGTTAGCACTATCTATTAAATAAGTCTCTACATACCTAGTGAACTGAAAGAAACAACGCTATCTTACATTAAGCTCCCAAATATTCTTTAATCTGTTTCTAAACTCTCTATTCTTCTCTAACAATCTATATGTTCAATTCTGTATCAAAAAAATACTATTTTATTACAGTGGCTTGACAATGTATTTTAACATCTGGTAAAGGAAATCTACATTAGTCATTCAGTTTATAAAATATTCCTGGCTATTCTTAGTTATAATTCCATTGGAATTTTAAAAATTTTATCCAGTTCTAAAATTAAACCATTTTGATTATTATTAGAATTACACTAAAGTAGCATGTAAATTTGAAAGCACCGATATTTCCATATTATAGCTTCCTGTTAAAATATGTATTATGTTTCGTTTGATTACATCATGTTTTATGTCCTTGCATATTTTATCATGTATTTCCCATAGAACCTTTGCCTTACTTGTTAATTTATCCCTAATATGTTTCATCCCCTACAACAAACATGAATTTTTTGCAGTTTTAGAAAAAAGCAATAGATTAGTGCATATTTATCTACCCAACCACCTTCCTTGTTGTATGATTTATAATAATAGAAACCAAAAGTTTCTAAGGTATTATTAATTATTTCTTTCAGCAATTATAATACACATCATTTTGGAGTCTTATTGAATTGATTTTGATTCCAAAACAAGATTAAATAATACTGATGGTAGAAGACATTGTCTTATTTTGAATTTAAGTAGAAATGGCTTTAATATTGTACCATTCATATGCTATTTATTCTCGGTGTGTGGGAAAAGTTTTATCATATTTATTTATTTTTCCTTATTCCTATTTAAGTTTTACTTGAGATCAAAAATTTTTGCTAAAGTTTATGAAGTCTCCTTTTCTTCAAATGGGGAGAATACTCTAAGGATATGCTATGTAAACTTTATGCAAGCATAAAAGTTTTGTTTTTTTTAATTTACTGACATAGTGACTTATGTTGATAAATTTCTATTATTGAACCAAAAATGTATTCCTGGAATAATCTATGTATTGTTCTTTTAACACCCTATTGAATTTGATTTACTATTCAGCTTTTTATCCATATATCTATGTGAAATTAGTACATAGCTGTATTTGTACTATCTTTATTAAGACTTGTGAAATTATGTTTGCTTTATAAAATTAAGTAGGTTGATTCACATCACTTTTTTGTTTTGCAATAGTTTTCAGTTATTAGAGGCCATAAATAACTCAATTTTTAAGACAATAGGAGCATAATGTCTGTGTAATGGCACGTTTTCATTAGGTGAATCTCGACTTACATATCTAAGAAGATACCTTAAAATAAATAAATCAAAGGCAGAATAAAATGAGTGTCATATAAATAAAGAAAACTAAAATGTCAATATCTTACTCTAATCAGTGTATAAAAAGACAAACTTTAGAAATGTCCAATAACTGCCGAAATCCAATTTTATGAATCATATCATATAATTTGTGGTAAGTAGCCTGTAAGATGTCTGCTTTGTACAATTTGCTCTCCTTGAGTGGGGGCTAGACCCAGTAAGTTACTTCTAATGAACAGAATACAGCAAAGGTAATGAGATACCCCTTCTGAGATTCAGTTATGAAGAGACTGGCTAGCATCTGGTGTACCTTCTCTCATTCATCCTCTCTCTCTCTCCTCCCTCTCCTGCACTCTGGGAAAGGCAAGCCACATATCCTTTGAAATTTTATAAAAAATCTCCCTCTGTAAAATGTATAACTTTATCATTCTGTGATGGGGAAATCAGAACATAAATACTCTGTTTACCAGAGAAATCTTTTCATTGACTACTGAAAAGCTTGTTGCATCCTCCTAACATGGCCATTAAGAGGCCTCAAGTTTTAGCTGGCTGTTGGTGAGAGACAGCAGGTTCTCACTCGTTGGGTTTCTCCGTAAGGCAGCTCACAACATGGCATGATGTTCTGCCTTGTTTCTTGCTCTTATCCTTTGCAAGACAGCATAGCAAGATATGTGGCTTAGTTATACTTTTTTTTTTTTTAGTGTGGCTACTTACACCTATCAGTTTTGTCACTCTTTTTTTCTGAGTATAATCTCTTAGAAAAACAATTCCTTTTCTCAACAGCTGAAAAGTCAAAGGTGAAACCAAGTTTTAGGTATCCCCCTACAGCAGAATGATTATAGTGAAGCACTAACACAGGGCTTCTGTCCATTTATAATCATCTGAGAAACACTGAGGCAAAAAAGCAACACTCAGGAAGAAAAGCCTTTTTCTGCCCTTTCACTGTTGTCTTCCCAACCCACAGACACCATCATACACACAAACACACACACACACACTTCTAACAAACCAATATGCTACAGAACTTGATGTGACTCTAAAAGTTAAATACATCACTGACTAATAAGAATGTCACTTTTATATTTGTTTCCCCAAAACAGTGACAGTAGAACCACATTTGAACCATTTTGTTTTTTTAATGAGAAGGAGAATTTTAATGAGATTCAGTTTCACTTCTTGATATCAGCCACTGTGTGATCTCTTATCACAGCCTTGGTCTGATTCCAGTTGGCAAGACAGCAATGAAAGGCACAAAAAGAGTTAGTCCATCTTAGTAAAGGAAACATGATGCTTTTAAGAAAGTGCAGTCTATAGAGAATGATAATAGAAAGAATTAATTCATCCATCCTATCTTATTGTTTAATCCAGTACTTTCTCCTAAACCATCCTGAAATATTCACAATTTAAAATTTGAATGTATGACACTTAAATGACAAAAACACAACCTAGGGGTGGCTGGGTGGCTCAGTGTGTTAAGCATCTGTCTTTAGCTCAGGTCATGATCTCAGGATCCTGGGATCGGGCCCCCTTGAGGATCCCTGTTCAGTGGGAAGTCTGCTTCTCCCTCTCCCTCTGTCTCTCCCCTACCAGCTCGTAAGCACACTCTCCCTCTCTCAAATAAATAAACAAAATCTTTAAGAAAAAAACCTAATTTTTAAAAGATTATCATATTTCAGATGAATGAGGCAATTTAAAGCTCCCAAAATTTTTCTAAATAAATTTAAAAACAAAATAACAGTTTTAGATTTTACATTTCACATTTAATTGGCCTAAAATTAAACCAGACTCTGCTATTACCCTATCATATGACTAGAAACCAGTCTCCAATCTCTAGAAAATTTCTCATTAATCCGCATATATTATATAGGAGCAGATAGGAGCAAATCAAGGGAAAGAAGCAAATGTGAAGGAAGCAGGGCTTTTTTCCCTAAGCATATCAAAAATCTTTAGATGGCATGACTAGGAGTGTCTGCTGTGAAATTTTATGGAGGATGTGCTGTATGATAGAAAGAAAATCACTAATTTTGCTTTGCTATGCTGTCTTGCAAAGGATAAGAACAAGAAACAGGGGGAAAAGGGCATATTTAAGGCCTTTTGCCCCAGAGTGTGTCTACCTTTCATGTCATCACTTGACTGATTCTCTCACATTGCTGAATTCCCTGGCTTAGAGAAATAGCCACATTTTAAGAACCCAGTTCAATTGGATGCTACTTGTCCTTACCCAAATGACTTTCTGCTTAAATTTGTTCCAGTGCTGAAAGAACAATCTTAGCAAGCAAAAATCTAGAACTTAGGTCTACCCTCAGAGAAGTTTCTCCCAAATGTGGGGGTGTTTTTCTTTATCAGGCACATCAACAAAATACAGCCCTGATAATTCAGCAAACAACAGATGTTGTTCCTCCTAGGAGAAAAATACAGTAACTGCAGAGGATGAGAATTTCCATCTGTATCTAGGCCTGAGCGATAGCCTTCAACCTGGCTGGCAGCCTTCCCCCATCATGGGATTGCTAGCCGTCACCACTTTGCTTGCTGCCCAAGTACCGATGATTTCAGAAGTAAACAAGCTCAAGCAAGGAAGCAATTAGTCAATTAATAAATATACTCTAAATCCTCAGAGAACTCAGCACTGTGCTGGGCATCCAGGCAGATATAGAGAAAAAAAAAAAAAACTCAAGTAATTTGCAATTATCCAATGGAAAAAGAAATCCTCTTGACTAAGAAAGATAAATTAATCATGGGTTATTAAGGAGAAATAAAAAAAAACTTCAGACTATGCTTTGACTTTATAACCTTAGATAAATCTATAAACTCTGGGTCTTTAACTCCTCATACAGAAATCAAAGGGGAGTGAACTAAATTATTTCTCCTAAGGATTTGGTGATTCCATGAATTAAGTTTTGAATTATATGCTCCTGAAGGGGAACAGTGTTACATAATATTTAAGCATGCAAACTCTGTAGTTAAGGACATCTTGGCTCAAATCCCGGCCCTGTCACTTACTGTGAGGAGTTGAATAAGTAACTTAATCTGTTAACCCTAAATTTCCTCAGCCATTAAGTAGGGATATTAGTAATTGTACATCATTGTATAAGGAGGCTTAAATGAGGTGACGCTATGTGTAAGTGGTGTGAGAAAAACACTCAAAATTCAACGGCTTAAAACAATAACCATGTATTATTCTTTGAGTATATGGAATATCTGGATATTTCTGTTAATGTCAGCTGGGCTCACTCTTACATCCACAATCAGTTGTGGATTGAATAGACAGCTCTCTTGCATGTTTGGGGGTCAACTGGTATAGTCTGGCCTAGGAAAATCTTAGTAAGGACAATCGAGACAATCTCTTCCACATGGATCTCATCTTCCAAGAGGTAGTCCAGGTTTGTTTACGTGGTTGTAGTGGAGTTCAAGAGAAAGAGTGGATGCAAACAAGGTCCCTTGATGCCTTTGCTCAGAACTGGGACACTGCCAACTCAACCACATTCTGTAGTTCAAAACAAAATGCAAGATCAGCCTAGAAACAAGGACGAAGAAAAAAACTTCACTTCTTGGTGGATCAATAGATGTGGATACCTAGGGAGGGAGGTGAGAGTGGGAGATTATTGAAGAATCAAGGCTGTATTGTATCCAATTGATCCACTACTTTCATTAAAGTACTTAAAGTGCTTGGTGCTTAAGTAAACATCAAACATTGTCACTACAAGTTGAATAAGAATCCGAGGTTAAAATCATGGGATTAAAGCTAGATGCTTTTAAATTTGTAAGAAACGATTTTGCTAGAATGGGAAGTGGGCAACAGAGAGCATAACGTTTGAGTGAGGAGTTGGGAAGACTTGACAATGAAGGGCATAAGAACAGATGTTGGAGGTATATCAGAAATTATCAGAAAGGAAAGGTAGACCTTAATAAGGTCCATTAGCTTGAGGGTCTTTGAGCATCTCTGCCAAATTAGAGTTCCAAACTGTCAACCTGTCTTCTGTCCTTTTAAGTACCTGGATTAAGAAAGGAAAGCAAACAAGCCTGCATACTACCTGTTTCCGAAGCAATCTAGGCCAATTCAGAGCTAATAATTAAAGGTGAGACCCTAAATTAGCTATAGATGAGACAAGTGATACCTAGTCTAAAAGCAAACCTGGGCATTGCAAGGAGATCTGCTCCAGGACCTCCTAGAAGAGATATTCATGTTTGCAGTCTGCTATTAATGATTTGAATAGAAGGATTTCAGCTAATGGTGGAGAAAATCTGGGAGAAGAAAAGCTTTACCATGCCTCCCTCTGGTAACAGTACGGACAAATCATAGGAACCAACCAAGTTGTGTGCATTTTTTTTTTCATAAACACTTGGCAACGTATTGTGAGGGTTGGGATGGAAAGAGAAAATGGCCATGCATAGCAAAATTCTTCTGACTAGATTCCATTATACAATCAATTTTTAAACATCATTTATATTCAATTCAACACAGGTGCTATGGTTGCTCCACATATAAATATGGCAGTATTTTTGTCCCTGAGATGTTTATGTTCTTACTCTCAGGTACAGAAGACACTAGGAATGATGGACAATACTTTGAACATTGGTAAGTCCCCAATATGAACAACATCTAGCAAGTCACAGTAATCAGAAATGCTTGTAGTAATCAAAATTGGGCGTTGTATCAGGCCAAATTTCCAACTATGCTTCTGCTTATGTGCAATCTAGTACAGCGAACTAAAATCAGGGTTTACAGATAGGAATCCTGGGTTTATGTCTTGGCTCTCATGCCAGACAGGCCATGGAACAGTATTTTTTACCTTTTTAGGCCTCACTTTGTTCATCTGTAAGTTAGGGATCAGTAATAATACTTATATTACAGGGTTACTGTGAGTATTAAATATGATAAAATTTGTTTTTAAAAAAGTTCTTCATTATATATAAATTGTTACACAAATTTATTTAGCACCAAGTAACTACCTAGCACCATACTCAGTATTAATAATTCAGAGATGAATAAAATATGGACTTTGTCCTCAAGGAACTTAGAGGCTATTTTGGGAAATACTGATAATTAAGTATAAAACAAAGTATGATAAATGGTAACAAATTGTTATGAAAACCCAAAAGGAGAGGTTAATTAAGAAAGTAGGCAGATGGCTAAGCCAAAAAAAGATAACAAATAAGATGTAACATAAGAACTGGGCCTTAAAGAATGACTAGAAATTTACACGGCAAATCAGCTGAGATAAAGGCAAACTCATCATGAACCTAAGTTAGAGGACAGGGAAAAGCTTTTGGGGAACAGTGACATGGCCCATGTGTCTAGAGTGTGGGGTACATGGTAGCAAGAAGTGGCAGACAAGATCTCAGAGGGAAGTTGGCCCAATTATAAAACATCTCTTTGATGTGAAGAGTCAGGACTGTTTGTTGGTCATGTGGGATCATCAAAGTTTTCTGAGCAGAAAAGAAAACAATAACGCATTGGTGTTAGGAAGATTTTTTTTGAGACGGTATAAAGGACAAATTGAAAAACCTAAATTGTGTATAAAAGTGTGATTTTTTCTTGTTTGGCATTAATCTGGTTAAGGAATGATACGACACTGAGAGGAGGAAGAGACTGGGGCAGGGTTCTTTGAAGAGAAGAGATGAATTTGGGAGCTATTTCAGAGGAAAAGGAAACTAATGTAACTGATGGGATATAGAAAGTGAGAGAAATCAAAGATGATTCAGAGGCTTCTATCAGGGGAACTGTGTGGATGATATTCCCATTAACCAAGAAACAATGTCCAGAAAGAGGGATGTATTTTGGAATAAAGAAGAGATAGAGTTCAATTTGGAGTAAGTTGAGTTTAACAAGCCAGCAGGATATCCAGACGGAAATGTCCAGAAGGCTGGGCACAGATGCAAAGTGAGCAGTTTACTTCGCCTTTCTTTCTTCCACTGCAAAATGGATGGGATATTGCTTGCCACTTCTCTCCAAGGACCTTGGAGAGGATTAATGAGGCAGGGTTCACATTTATTCCACACCAGGGATCAGTGAGAGCTTGGCAAAATATTCGGTTGGAATCCCATTATGTTAACTTGAAAATGAAGCAGCTTTGATATGAAAGTCACTGAGGGAGGAGAATGAAAACCTGCAAGGCCACACTGTAGAATATACATGTATTTCATGCCAGTCCGAGCACAGCTTTGATGTGGGCGGCCACTAGCCTGTTTCCAGCTAAAGGCAATGAAAGTGAACCAGCCTTCCTATTGTCTGCACTTTCTTTTTTAATTCCTTTCCAAAGCCACCAGGACTCAGCCCAAATGTGAGTTTAGGAATTTCACAATTTCTCCCTTCATCAATAGAAGTGTTTCCTGAAGCAAGCTACTGTTGGCTGCCTCTGTTTTAGGTATGGATAACTTTGTTTTGACTCGTATGCTGGTGATTAATTGGCAACACTGAGGTCACCCAGCAACATGCTTAAGACCACTGCAAAGCCAACAGCTCAAATCTGAGGTGTTTCTTCTAAAAGTGTGAACTCAGGCACAGAATTACATCTAGTCATAAAATGGGAAGGTTTCCTAAGGTGCCAGTTTAAAACACTTTAATCCACAAATTTTATTCCTCGTCCTACACTTCAGAGAGGGCAGAGAAATATGGAATGAGGAATATATGGAAGAACATGTTCTTTGAGAGTTCAGTCAGATTTGGTTTCAGACTTGCCCCTTACTGTGGACCCTTCATCCTGGTCTTTCTGTGCCTCAGCATCCTTGTTGGTAAAGTGTAGTGTCATGAGGAATGAGCTCTTGCCACTTGCTATCAGCGTGACCTAGGATAAATTGCTGAGTCTTTCAGCTTCACTTTTCCCATCTATCAAATGAGGATAGTATCACCTGCCATGGTTTATGTCAGAAGTGGATGAGATAAAATCGGTCTTTAGCCTTGGGTCTGATACAGTTATTGCTATTTAAATGGCAGTTATTATGCTGCTGATGTAATAATATGAGGCAAATGGCTCATTGAAGATCTTCAAGAAAGGCAAACCTAACTATGGAGTGTGAAGAGGGATATGACTACAAATGTCTCCTGTGTGATACAAGTTATGTTATATAGCATGATCATTTTAAATAGGAAATAAAATCACCAAAGGACAGCCTTAGATGAATAAAAGTATCATATTACCTGCTTTGCCTTGGTTTTGAATGAGGAGGCACAATAGGTGGTTAGGATATTAAAGAATATACAAAAACAAAATAAAAATTTGGAACTTTTAATGATTCCCATAATTACTACCAAGGTTTCAAGGTTAAGATGTTGTCTTTTATTGTAGCACATTACTGCTATTAAAGTTACAACACTTTCAAAGTCAGCTGTGTAACTGGCCAATTAACTGCTGTGGGAAATTGACCTTTCACCAGTTATGCTGAGAATTAATATTATGACATATAATTTTGCCCGAAAGAATATCGGTGTTAGAAATGATTTGTGAAAATATAATTTCAGTTGACTGACTTTATTAAAATATTGCTGCCAAATTCTAGATATTATAGAAACAACATAAAGAACGATTCTTTTTATAGGTGAAAGTGCCTGAAAGAGCAAGAAGGTACAAATATTAGAGTGTTAACAAAATGTTTCTGAAAAAGAAAATGTACTATAAAATTTTTCCATATCTGGTCCCAAAAATGGATTTTGGAGGTAGGTTAAGCAAACCTCATATACAATAAAGTCATTATAATAAGGAGGATAGTAACAAAAAACTTGAAAATAAATGAAAGCCATGTGTCATTACAGTTAAGAACATAATCTTAAAGTAAGAAATAAGTCTTATAACTGATTAGAAAATGTAGTGCTGAGATTCACGGCAGCTAAAAAAGAGAAGGAAATCATTTGCTCAGGGGAGACAATTTTACCTAACATTAAACTCTAAGAGAAATTTACAGAAGTTTCTTTAGATAAAGAACATTTAACTAGCAACCGAGCAATGAATTAAGTAACTGTTTTACAAAAAATAGAGAAACTAGATTCGTGTAGTGGAGTTTTATGGAAACTTGTGACCAAAAAAAAAAGCCAAGAAAATACTAAAATCATAGTTCTGTTGAGAGTTTCTACCTGGCTTTAAAATAACGCAGTCCACAGGTGCTGCTTCTGGTACCCTAACTGGTAAAAGGGGGAGAAAAAGCTCCCATACAAGAGGCCACTACTCAATGTTTGAAACAAAAATCTTCATGGAATGTTTAGTAAGCAAGGGATATCTATATCTAGAGCTCAATATCACTGATCAAAACAAGTTGCTGATTTTATTTAGGGTTTTGAGAAACATAGAGTTTGAGGATTGGTGGACTTTGGGAAGTGGGACTGATTAAGAGTTAGTTGATCTTTAGTAGCTAT
The DNA here is from genome assembly GCF_004348235.1 of Phoca vitulina. Classification (NCBI taxonomy): domain Eukaryota; kingdom Metazoa; phylum Chordata; class Mammalia; order Carnivora; family Phocidae; genus Phoca; species Phoca vitulina. Next base: position 60,958,767 of record NW_022589709.1, read on the forward strand.
GGAAGTGTCTCTAAAAGTGGAAGTGTCTCAAGCTGTGGAATTGTCTCTAAAACTCAACCATAGGAGGCTATTTTGATTAGCTGACCTTCAGCCACGTGCTAATGTCACAAACTGGACATTTTTCAGAAGTGCTGTTATAAAAGCAAGTTATCAGGAATTGATGAGGACGGATTACAGCCTAATAACTTTCTTGAGTTTGGAGTATAGAAGTTTTTATTCTTAGAGCAGAGAATCTAGAAATGGACTGTTACCTCTCTCCCCACTGTTGCCTCAGCTAAAATTTTTAAGGAGCTCATTACTAGTCAATTTGGGTTTTAGTTCTGAGTCCCTGAATAACAAATGGCTTGATTACAGGAACTCAGCATTGCCGTGGAGACCCGACATGTGGGTAATAATGTTAGCATATTGTTATAATAAGTGAGGAATTTACACTGCTTTCCATATACCAGCAATGAACAATAGGAATTTGAAATTAAAAACATAATGTCATTTGCCCTAGAATCAAATAATAATAATAATAATAATAATAATAATAAACCTTATCATAAATAAAAAAGTACAAGATCTATACAAGGAAAACTATAAAACTAATGAAAGAAATTAAAGAAAGTCTACACAAATGGGGACACATTCAACATTCACATATAAGTAAACACAGTCGTGTTAGAATTTCAGATCTTTCCTACTTGATCTATATAGTCAATGTAATCCCATTCAAAATCCCAGCAAGTCATCTTGTAGATGTTGACAAAGTGATTCTGATGTTTATATGAAAGATAAAGACCCAGAATAGCCAGCACAATATTGAAAAAGTGGAACAAAGTCAGAGCACTGACACCATCCAACTTTAAGACTTACTATAAAGTTACATTAATCAAGACAGTATAGTATTGACAAAAGGATATATAAATAGATGAGTGGGACAGAATAAACAGCCCAGGGGGCGGAGCAAGATGGTGGAGGAGTAAGAGACCTGGATTTCCTCTGGTCTCAGGAATTCAGCTAGATAGGGATCAAACCTTTCTGAACACCTACAAACTCAACAGAAGATCGAAGAAAAGAATAGCAACAACTCTCTGAGCAGAAAAGCGACCACTTTCTGGAAGGTAGGACGTGCGGAGAAGTGAATCCGAGACGATATCTGGGAGGACAGATGGCGGGGGAGGGGCCTCCGTCAGCCACTTCTGGCAAGTGATAGAGCCACGGAGCAAAAAATCGGAACTTTTAGAAGTCTGCTCCGCTGAGGGACGTCACTCCGGTGGCTAAGTGGGGGGTGGAACCCTCGTGGGACAGTGTGGTCTCAGGACCCTCGGGGTCACAGAAAGACCAGGGGTGCCTGAGTGCAGCAGAGCTCCCGGGGATTGGAGCAGGGAAGCCGGCTGCAGAGACGGAGCCGAGGCGCGGGCTCTCAGCTTGGGGTTGCCATAAACCGTGATCCATGGCACAGTCAGGCCACTGCTACTCCAGCAGGGACCCAACAAGCGGCAGATCCGGGGAGACTCACCTTTTTCCCTCAGGAGGAGAGGTGCGGGAGTGCACCACGGGGATCTGCTGGGTTTGGAGACTCCACACGGGGTCGGGTGCCAGAGATAGAAATGCGCGGTCACAGGCCGGGTGAGCACAGAGTGCGGCCGGAGACTGGGGAGACGGGAGTGACTGACAGCTTTTCTCTGGGGGCGCACTGAGGAGTGGGGCCCCGAGTTCTCAGCTCCTCCGGGGCAGAGATTGGGAGGCTGCCATTTTCACTCTCTGCCTCCAAAGCTGTACGGAAAGCTTGCAGGGAACAAAAGCTCCCAAGAGCAAACACGAGCAGATTACTTAGCCCGGACCCGAGCAAGGGCGGGGCAATTCGGCCTCTGGCAAAGACATTTGGGAACCACGGCAACAGGCCCCTCCCCCAGAAGATCAGCGAGAACAGCCAGCCAAGACCAGGTTTACCGATCAGTGAGAACGGCAGAACTCCAGCGCTAGGGGAATACTGCACATAGAATTCATGGCTTTTTTACCATGATTCTGTAGTCTTTCAAAGTTAATTTTTTTTTTAACTGTCTTTTTTTTTTTTTTGAATTTTTCTTTTTTCCTTTTTCAACCAACATCTTATCAATCCCTTTTTTAAAAAATTTTTATTTTTTCAATTTTAGAGTCATATTCTATCCCTTCATAGTAGTTACCCATATTTTTGGCATATATATATATAAGTTGTTCTCTCTTTAAAATTTTGAGATAGTTTCTTCTAACAGATCAAAATATACCCTAAATCTCTAGTGTATGGTTTTTTTCTACTCCCCTGCCTGATCACATTCTCTCCCTTTTTTTTCTTTTTTTTTAATCCTTTCTTTTTTCAAACAACTTATCAATTCCTTTTAAAAACTTTTTTATAATTTCCATCTTTACAGTCATATTCCATCCCTTCATCATATCAACCCTTATTTTTGTACATATATAAGTTTTTCTTTCTTTAAAATTTTGGGAGGCACTTTCTTCTAACAGACCAAAATACACCCAAAATCTAGTGTGTGGCACTGATCTATATACCAGCCTGATCATATTTGATCATATTCTGTTTTTGTTTGTTTTGTTCTGTTTTTGTTTGTTTTAATCTTTATCTTTTTTTTTTCTTTTTTTTTCTTTTTCTTTTTTTTCTCTTTCCCTTTCTTTTCCCACTGCTTCAGGGCTTTTCTGATTTGTTTAGAGTATATTTTCTGGGGACGTTGTTACCCTGTTAGCATTTTGTTCTCTCATTAATCTATTCTTCTCTGGACAAAATGACAAGATGGAAAAAATCACCTCAACAAAAAGAACAAGAGGTAGTACCAACTGCCAGGGACCTACTCAATACGGACATTAGTACGATGTCGGATCTAGAGTTCAGAATCATCACTTTAAAGATACTAGCTGGGCTTGAAAAAAGCATGGCAGTTTTTAGAGAAACCCTTTCTGGGGAAGTAAAAGAACTAAAATCTAACCAAGTCGAAATCAAAAAGGCTATTAATGAGGTGCAATCAAATATGGGGGCGCTAACTGCTAGGATAAATGAGGCAGAAGAAAGAATCAGTGAGATAGAAGACCAAATGATGGAAAATAAAGAAGCTGAGAAAAAGAGAGATAAACAACTACTGGATCACGAGGGCAGAATTTGAGAGATAAGCGATACCATAAGATGAAACAACATTAGAATAATTGGGATCCCAGAAGACGAAGAAAGAGAGAGAGGGGCAGAAGGTATATTGGAGCAAATTATAGCAGAGAACTTCCCTAATTTGGGGAAGGAAACAGGCATCAAAATCCAGGAAGCACAGAGAACCCCTCCAAAATTAATATAAATAGGTCAACACCCCGACATCTAATAGTAAAACTTACGAGTCTCAGAGACAAAGAGAAAATCCTGGAAGCAGCTCGGGAGAAGAGATATGTAACCTACAATGGTAGAAACATTAGATTGGCAACAGACCAATCCACAGAGACCTGGCAGGCCAGAAAGGACTGGCAGGATATATTCAGACCACTAAATGAGAAAAATATGCAGCCAAGAATACTATATCCAGCTAGGCTGTCATTGAAAATAGAAGGACAGATAAAAAGCTTCCAGGACAAACAAAAACTAAAGGAATTTGCAAACACAAAACCAGCCCTACAAGAAATCTTCAAAGGGGTCTTCTAAGCAAAGAGAGAGCCTAAAAGCAACATAGACCAGAAAGGAACACAGACAATATACAGTAACAGTCACCTTACAAGCAATACAATGGCACTAAATTCATATCTTTCAATAGTTACCCTGAATGTAAATGGGCTAAATGCCCCAATCAAAAGACACAGGCTATCAGATTGGATTAAAAAACAAGACCCATCGATATGCTGTCTGCAAGAGACTCATTTTAGACCCAAAGACACCCCCAGATTGAAAGTAAGGGGGTGGAAAACGATTTATCATGCTAATGGACACCAAAAGAAAGATGGTGTGGCAATCCTTATATCAGACAAATTAGATTTTAAACCAAAGACTGTAATAAGAGAGGTGGAAGGACACTATATCCTACTTAAAGGGTCTATCCAAAAAGAAGATCTAACAATTGTAAATATCTATGCCCCTAACATGGGAGCAGCCAATTATATAAGGCAATTAATAACAAAAGCAAAGAAACGCATCGACAACAAAACAATGACTTTAACACCCCCCTCACTGAAATGGACAGATCATCTAACCAAAAGATCAACAAGGAAATAAAGACTTTAAATGACACACTGGACCAAATGGACTTCACAGATCTCTTCATAACAATCCATCCCAAAGCAATGGAATACACATTCTTCTCTAGTGCCCATGGAACATTCTCCAGAATCGATCACATCCTAGGTCATAAATCAGGTCTCAACCAGTACCAAAAGATTGGGATCATTCCCTGCCTATTTTCAGACCACAATGCTTTGAAACTAGAACTCAATCACAAGAGGAAAGTCGGAAAGAACTCAAGTACATGGAGGCTAAAGAGCATCCTACTAAAGAATGAATGGGTCAACCAGAAAATTAAAGAAGAATTAAAAAAATTCATGGAAACCAATGAAAATGAAAACACAACTATTCAAAATCTTTGGGATGCAGCAAAGGCAGTCCTAAGAGGAAAGTATAGAGCAATACAAGCCTTTCTCAAGAAACAAGAAAGGTCTCAAGTACACAACCTAACCCTACACCTAAAGGAGCTGGAGAAAGAACAGCAAATAAAGCCTAAACCCAGCAGGAGAAGAGAAATAATAAAGATCAGAGCAGAAATCAATGAAATAGAAACCAAAAGAACAGTAGAACAGATCAACGAAACTAGGAACTGGTTCTTTGAAAGAATTAACAAGATTGATAAACTCCTGGCCAGACTTATCAAAAAGAAAAGAGAAATGACCCAAATCAACAAAATCATGAATGAAAGAGGAGAGATCACAACCAACACCAAAGAAATACAAACAATTATAAGAACATATTATGAGCAACTCTATGCCAGCAAATTCGATAACCTGGAAGAAATGGATGCATTCCTAGAGATGTATCAACTACCAAAACTGAACCAGGAAGAAATAGAAAACCTGAACAGACCTATAACCACTAAGGAAATTGAAGCAGTCATCAAAAATCTCCCAAAACACAAAAGCCCAGGCCAGATGGCTTTCCAGGGGAATTCTACCAAACATTTCAAGAAGAATTAATACCTATTCTTCTGAAACTCTTCCAAAAAATAGAAATGGAAGGAAAACTTCCAAACTCATTTTATGAGGCCACCATTACCTTGATCCCAAAACCAGACAAAGACCCCATCAAAAAGGAGAATTACAGACCAATATCCCTGATGAACATGGATGCAAAAATTCTCACCAAAATACTAGCCAACAGGATCCAACAGTACATTAAAAGGATTATTCACCACGACCAAGTGGGATTTATCCCTGGGCTGCAAGGTTGGTTCAACATCCGCAAATCAATCAACGTGATACAATACATTAACAAAAGAAAGAACAAGAATCATATGATCCTCTCAATAGATGCAGAAAAAGCATTTGACAAAGTACAGCATCCTTTTTTGATCAAAACTCTTCAGAGTATAGGCATAGAGGGTACATACCTCAATATCATAAAAGCCATCTATGAAAAACCTACAGCAAATATCATTCTCAATGGGGAAAAGCTGAGAGCTTTCCCCCTAAGGTCAGGAACGCGGCAGGGATGTCCACTATCACCACTGCTATTCAACATAGTTTTAGAAGTCCTGGCCATAGCAATCAGACAACAAAAAGAAATAAAAGGCATCTGAATTGGCAAAGAAGAAGTCAAACTCTCACTCTTTGCAGATGATATGATACTTTATGTGGAAAACCCCAAAGACTCCACCCCAAAACTGCTAGAACTCATACAGGAATTCAGTCAAGTGGCAGAATAGAAAATCAATGCACAGAAGCCAGTGGCATTCCTATATACCAACAACAAGACAGAAGAAAGAGAAATTAAGGAGTTGATCCCATTTACAATTGCATCCAAAACCATAAGATACCTAGGAATAAATCTAACCAAAGAGGCAAAGGATCTGTACTCAGAAAACTATAAAATACTCATGAAAGAAATTGAGGAAGACACAAAGAAATGGAAAAACGTTCCATGCTCATGGATTGGAAGAACAAATATTGTGAAGATGTCAATGCTACCTAGAGCAATCTACACATTCAATGCAGTCCCCATCAAAATACCATCCACTTTTTTCAAAGAAATGGAACGAATAATCCTAAAATTTGTATGGAACCAGAAAAGACCCCGAATAGCCAGAGGAATGTTGAAAAAGAAAAGCAAAGCTGGTGGCATCACAATTGCGGACTTCCAGCTCTATTACAAAGCTGTCATCATCAAGACAGTATGGTACTGGCACAAAAACAGACACATAGATCAATGGAACAGAATAGAGAGCCCAGAAATGGACCCTCAACTCTATGGTCAACTCATCTTTGACAAAGCAGGAAAGAATGTCCAATGGAAAAAAGACAGTCTCTTCAACAAATGGTGTTGGGAAAATTGGACAGCCACATGCAGAAGAATGAAACTGGACCATTTCCTTACACCACACACAAAAATAGACTCCAAATGGTTGAAAGACCTCAATGTGAGACAGGAGTCCATTCAAATCCTAACGGAGAACACAGGCAGCAACCTCTTCGACCTCAGCCGCAGCAACTTCTTCCTAGAAACATCGCCAAAGGCAAGGGAAGCAAGGGCAAAAATGAACTATTGGGACTTCATCAAGATAAAAAGCTTTTGCAAAGCAAAGGAAACAGTCAACAAAACCAAAAGACAACTGATAGAATGGGAGAAGATATTTGCAAATGACATATCAGATAAAGGGCTAGTATCCAAAATCTATAAAGAATTTATCAAACTCAACACCCAAAGAACAAAGAATCCAATCAAGAAATGGGCAGAAGACATGAACAGACATTTTTCCAAAGAAGACATCCAAATGGCCAACAGACATATGAAAAAGTGCTCAACATCACTCGGCATCAGGGAAATCCAAATCAAAACCTCAATGAGATAGCACCTCACACCAGTCAGAATGGCTAAAATTAACAAGTCAGGAAACGACAGATGTTGGCGGGGATGCAGAGAAAGGGGAACCCTCCTACACTGTTGGTGGGAATGCAAGCTGGTGCAGTCACTCTGGAAAACAGTATGGAGGTTCCTCAAAAAGTTGAAAATACAGCTACCATACAATCCAGCAATTGCACTCCTGGGTATTTACCCCAAAGATACAAAAGTAGGGATCCAAAAGGGTACGTGCACCCCGATGTTTATAGCAGCAATGTCCACAATAGCCAAACTGTGGAAAGAGCCAAGATGTCCATCGACAGATGAATGGATAAAGAAGATGTGGTATATATATACAATGGAATATTATGCAGCCATCAAAAGGAATGAGATCTTGCCTTTTGCAACGACGTGGACGGAACTGGAGGGTATTATGCTGAGCGAAATAAGTCAAACAGAGAAAGACATGTATCATATGACCTCACTGATATGAGGAATTCTTAATCTCAGGAAACAAACTGAGGGTTGCTGGAGTGGGGGGTGGGGTGGGAGGGATGGGGTGACTGGGTGATGGACACTGGGGAGGGTATGTGTTCTGGTAAGCGCTGTGAATTGTGCAAGACTGTTGAATCTCAGATCTGTACCTCTGAAACAAGTAATGCAATATATGTTAAGAAAAAAAAAAGAAGAAATAGCAGGAGGGGAAGAATGAAGGGGGGAAATTGGAGGGGTAGACGAACCATGAGAGACGATGGACTCTGAAAAACAAACTGAGGGTTCTAGAGGGGAGGGGGGTGGGGTGATGGGTTAGCCTGGTGATGGGTATTAAAGAGTGCACATTCTGCATGGAGCACTGGGTGTTATGTACAAACAATGAATCATGGAACACTATCTAAAACTAATGATGTAATGTATGGGGATTAACATAACAATAAAAAATTAAAAAAAAAAAAAAAAAGAATAAACAGCCCAGGATCAGACCCACACAAATATAGTCAAATTGATCTTTTGACAAATAAGCAAAGGTAATTCAATAGAGAAGAAGAATGTTTTCAACAACTGGTCCTGGAACAACATGACATCTACATGCGAAAAACAAAAACAAAAGAAAAAAAAAAAACATGAATTTAGAGACAGACCCTTCAACAAAAGCACCCTAACATGGATCATATACCTAAGGGTAAAGGGCAAAACTATAAAATTCCTCAAAGATAATATAAGAGAAAATCCAGGTAACCCTGGGTCTGGCAATGAGTTTTTAGATACATACCAAAAGTATGATCCATAAAAAAATATAATAAGTTGGACTTTATTAAAAGCTTCTACTCTGTGAAAAACACTGCTATAAGAATTAAAATACAAGTAACAAATTGGGAGAAAATATTTACAAAACACATAGGGTAAATAACTTGTATCCAAAATATATAAAGAACTTTTAAAATTCAACAATAAGTGCTTTTGTTTTCTTCAAGTATATAATGAGTAGTAGAATTAATGAATCAGACAATACTTCTATTTTGGAGACAACTCAATTCTAAAAATAAGCTAAAGATATGAACAGACACCCACCATATACCAATAGCAAATAAGTATATGAAAAGATGTTCATCATAAGTCATTAGGGAAATGCAAATTAAAACCATAATGAGATGCCAACATACAACTATTAGAATGGCTAAAATCCAAAACAATGACATCAAAGCTAGTGAGGTTGTGGAGCAACAGGAACTCTCATTTATTGGTGCTCATGGAGAAGTCCCACATAGTCATATCCTCTCTAGCAAGGGCTTCAACACTTAAGACTTACTCTTCTGATCATTCAAAACATATTCTTATCATATGATTTAGCAATCACAGTCCTTGACATTTGCCCAGATGAGTTGAAAACATCTATCAACACAAAAATCTACACACAGATATTTATATCAACTTTATAATAGCTGAAAGTTGGAAGCAACCAAGATGTACTTAGTAGGTAAATGGATAAACTGAGTACATTAATATAATAGAATGTTATTCAGCAATAAAAAAAAAAATGAGCTATCAAACCACAAAAAGACATTAAGGAGGAAACTTAAATGCATATTATTAAGCAAAAGATGACAATCTGCAAAGGTGACACATTGTATGATTCCAACTATAAGACATTCTGGAAAATATCAATCTATGGAGACAGTAAAAGATCAGTGGTGGCTAGGGACTTGGGGGAAGGAGAAAGAGGTATGAATCGTTGGAGCACAATAAATTTTTAGGGCAGTGAAATTATTCTTTATGATACTGTAATGGTAGGCACACGATATTTATATGCATGGATTTTATATGCATCTATAAAAATCTAACTACAACACAAAGAGTTAACCCTAAAGTAAAGTATGGATTTTTAGTATCATATTAGCTCATCATTTGTAACAAGTACACCACATTATTACAAGATATTAATAATAGGAGAAACCAGGGAGGGAGGTGGTATGTGGTATTTTCTAGTCAATTTTTCTGTAAATCTACAATTGCTCTGAAAATGAAGTCTATTAATTAAAAAAGAAATGAAAATTCTGACTTGACTTTTTGCCTAAAGGCAAGTCATTCTATCCCTGAAAGGAAATAAGCTACATAAGTCAAAGAATCAGTGAGTAAAACAGATTCTCTTCTCAGGAAGCAGATTTAAATTTGCTCATATGGTCAAAACTACATAAATGAAGCCCCAAAATTATATTTTAAAAAACTTAATAGGCCTCTGAGAATATATGGCTTACCTTTGGTTCTCTGACATCTCAGCATATCAACAAACGGCCTCATCCAAAAGGCCAGTGCCTTCCATCTACACTTCTAGAAGTGGGCAATGGTGTGAGTTGAAGGGAAAGGCAGACCTTGCAAAACAATCATAGGTGAAGCATCCTTGGGCATGTGGAATGATGAAATACCCTGTCAGGGAGATGCAGAAAAGCAGAGACAAGCATAAGATAGAGGCTAAGGATGAAATCACTGGGGCAAAAGGACACTAGTACAAATTATAAAGTCCTAGACAGTACAAGAAAACAGACTGAGCTGGATACTGATACACAAGTGGTAGAATCATGTGTTGAACATTGTGTGGGGACACAGATATATCAATAACAGAGGTTGTCGAGTCCGGTGGAGACCAGAAACCAAGCCCAGTTCAGGGAAAGGCAAAGGAGTAGGGCCCCTAATCCCACATTCTGGAGTTCTAAGAAGGGTCTCAAGTCCCATTAGGACCTAGAGTGGAAACTAGTTGCCATGGCTTTAGCAGTGTGTGCATCCCATGTGGTAGAAATAGAGACTATAGAACCAAGCCCATCAGTTGCTGGGGTTCCCTCCCCAACCCCAGTCTCGTTAGATATTTTGTGGATGTTCCAAACCACACTGAGAGGAAAAAAGGCCATGACACTTTTATTTTGTTCTCACTGATTTTGGAATCAAGTGGAACTAAGCCTACAAGTAACAGACCTCGAGTACAGACCTCGAGTACATCCTGCTAAGCTGAGCATAGGTAATGATTTTCTGGAACGCCTGATGGGAAGAGTAAGTTCTAAAGTGTGGAAGCCTTGCCAGAGGATAGGACTGTGTGGCACTTTCCATGGGCAGCAGGTAATCCCAAGAGCACCGGGAAAGATGGCTCTCTGCCTAGGCTAGAGGGCTGGAAGGGAGGAGGGGAGACACCAAAAAACTCCTTAAGGTCGCTCCGCCAAAAAACACTTCCATTTGTTTGCAGACATTCTGCCTCTTCCCACTGGAACCTAGGAATATCACCTGTCTGAGTCCATTGTTCTTCTGAAGCCCAAATATTCCAACCTCATTTTCTATTTTCTATCAAAACTAGCTCAGAAGGGGCAGTTTAAGGTACATGCTAAACAGGAACTAAAAGGAGTGTGTGCGCATGTATCTGTCTGACAAAACATGCATCTCTAACTCAAGATGACCATGTTCCCCAATCATAAATGAATAGAAGAGGAAACATAAAATACAGCTGTTACATTTTGATGCATCAATAATAGCATTTTCAGGGGCGCCTGGGTGGCTCAGTCATTAAGCATCTGCCTTCGGCTCAGGTCATGATCCCAGGGTCCTGGGATGGAGCCCCATGTTGGGCTCCCTGCTCAGTGAGGAGTCAGCTTCTCCCTCTGCCCCTCCCCCCACCTGTGTGCTCTCTCTCTCTCTCTCAAATAAATAAATAAGATCTTAAAACACACACACAGTAGCATTTTCAGATGCCAATCAAGGAGGTTTCTTTCAGAGATGATACATATCAAGCAGACTGATGAGTTTTCACAATCATAATATTTAACAAGGCCAAAAGCTCACTAATTATAGATATATCTCTTAATTCAATTACATATGAATATTTACAAAACCAGCTCAGCGTCTTTCAATAGAGAGCAATCAATATGTTTACTGAATTGAATAAAGCTGAATTATTTCGTTGAATTGGCTTGTATAAAGTAAATGCTCAATTAATTTATTTTTGTATTGATTTAAGAATTTCATTCTAAAACACAGTAAGGTGATTTTGTACAAGCCAAGGATTCAGGTTACCCAAAATAACCTGTAAAAAAAAACCACTCAAGTGTTGACAGTATAGCAAATGACTGAAGCCAGGTGTCTATAATCAGAGGAAAAGTTGACTGACTATGAAATCCTATCCTACTTGTTCTAAGATCTGATATATAAGTCTTGTAGTTTTCCAATTCAGACACCCATGTTTTATTACACTGTGGTTTAGTCTGCCTGCTGTAGCATAAACTGGCAAACTATATAACACGTGGGAGCAAGGCTATAATTATTTAATTAAGACATAACTAATAAACAAATAAAACATATAATTCAAAATAAAATATCTGCTTTCAGACTCTACCTTGATTCAGAACTGACTTTTAACAGTTCAGCCAAGTCAGTCACAGCCTACAATGGGTCTACGACTCAGTAAGTTTGGTGGTCGTGCCAGTACAGGGACAGCATTCCTGATAGGTAGGTGTTTCAATGAATAATTCATTATTCAGATAAGAGGTGATACATTAGATCAAAAGAGGGGTGATAGGATCTTGGATATTTTCATTCACTTGTCGACAAATAGTTTTAGCACCCACTATGTGGCACGTAATTTCATCTCTCCAGTGTTACCACAGTTCCTATCAAATTTCTGATATTTTATAAACTGTTGCCAAATGAAGTTACACAAACATTTGTCATTGAACTAGGTAGAAATCATGTTAGCGATTCCCTTTGAATGTTAGGGAAGTATTAAAAGAAAGGAAGAACACTTCAGAATATTATAGACTAATTCATTAACAGGTTATGTTAATGCTATTGCCCACAGCTGTTCCTGTGGAGTAATCTTTGGCAATGGTGCTAGCACACTACCAAGTAAAAAAAAAAACTGAAATGTACAAATCCATTAAAGTTTCAGAAAGGCACTGGAAGGCTTTTATATTTTATAGACTATGTAATGCAAAATTTGATTAGTTTAGCACTAAATTATTCACATTCTATATAATTCTTCACTGAAACACCAAAAAATCTCACCTTGAATAAATTTCAATGAGCATTTTCTAATTTTAAAAAGATTATCAAAGGCATCAAGTGTAAGATGTGCTATTAAGATGCCACCATAAGGGCACCTTAATCAATAAAGCTCTGGGGACCAAGTTTTTTTATAGTCAGGAAAATGACTTTAAGTCAAATAAACAATAGTCTTTATGAATCAGGGAAAGTCACTTTGGCATGGTTCACATGCCTCCGGCCCAGAGATGTTTATAAGATGCATCTATGCGTAATCGTACCTGACATAACTACACACATACCTCAACACACACACAGTGTTTCAGGTACAACCAATAAAACAAAACTGGATTCTCATCCAGGATTCTCATCCTTTTTTCCCTGAGCAGGTATGCCTCCCCCATCACTTTCCCTGAATTCTCCAGCTCCTTAAATACAAGCATTTAGGTGTGACCATGTACTGAGTTCTAGACATTGGAATAAATGTCAATGGAAATATATGGCCCGGCAAGACCTGACCCTAAAACATCCCACAGTTGTTCCCCTCTGCCTTTTTCCCCTTAGGGCTGGCTGAAATACGGATGATATATTTCAACCATGTAGAGACCTTGGAGGCTACATATTAAAGATGGCAGAGCCCCCATCAACCAGGACCCTAGATAGCAACATGGAGGAAGACCACCATGCCAACCCAGGCAAACGCTTAGTACTCTTAGCAAGAAATAAAGCTCTTTTGGCTTGAGCCACTGTACAGATTGGGTCTATCTGTGACAGCAATTAGCCTAATCTAACTAACACACTGCCTTACATGTGGAGGATCTAAATTTAGTCATGCCCACTTGCACGTGGTATTCTTAGAGCTTGATTCCTTAGAGAGCAGAGTCAAAGAACTAAATCATCTTTAGCTACTTGAGACAGTTCTCCCCTAAGCTTTACAAGTAGAGGGAACCTATGTCAGATTTAACCTGGATTTTTGCGTTGTCGAGTCTAAATGCTCCCTGCGGACCTCCTCCTCAATATCTTCCCCATTTTCCCTGTCCAACCACAGACCAACTCTCTTTATCCCTATTTCCAATTTAAGCCCTTTTCTTCTTCTGCCCTAGGACTTAAACCTTATACTTTTAATACTTTGGTGATAATTTCATTGTTACCAGCAATGTTTTACTGATAGAGCTCTTCTTACCTGGCATTTGAAATGTATCTCATTTGCCTCATATAACCTGAACAACTGGTAATGTTTTACGATATACTTTTCATCACTTTTGAGTTTGTCTAAAGGAAAAGAGGACATTTTGTTCTCTCCCAGAGTATGTCCCATGGTTCAACAGTATACAAGGGAACAGTGCAAACAGTACAGCACACTGAAAGGAGGAAAGAAGGGGTGGGACGGTCGGGCAGGGAATCCAGCTGGCTCACTAGCATGACCAGTTAGCATCCCCAGGTGAGTGATACTTCCATGGTTCTTCGGCTACCATACATTAAAGATGATAAGCTAGGTTTAATCAAATAAAAATTTATAGAGCATCTGCTACATGCTGAATATTAAGAGTTAAAGAGGATACCAAAAAATAGAAGGCAAAATTCTTTCCCACTAAAGTCTTGTGGCCTAATTAGAGACACAAGTCATACACATAAATATTTATATTACAGGACAGTAAATGATTAAGTGCCAAAACATATTATATAGACAATATAGGCCTCGGTTGGGTCAGAGACGGAGGAGATCACTGTGAAGTGCATCTGTCAAAAGACACTTCAGGAAGCCATAGGAAAGGGACAAACACTGAACCAGATCTGATTCAACTTTTCCTGTACCCTACACAGTTTATTTTTGCCTCTCTTCTATACAACAGCATACATAATTATATCAGGTACCAGGAACTAGAAAGCCTCCCCTCTGTTGACAGGTATAGTTTACCTGGAAAGGAGAATGTCAGAGATTCAAAGGGTATGAGCTCTAGCTGGCTCTTGTCTTCATTATGAGTTCTCCCTTGGGCAAAGCTATAAAAGAGCACATCACTTACATATCTGAAACATAATGAAATGGCATGTTTTTAAAAGGTCAGGATGCCAGAATGCAACATAACTATTTTGTTAAACTCAAATTTTTTTTAAAAAAAAAGGTAACCTTAAAGTCTTTACAGAGAATCATAATTAAATGCTACATAAAATGCCATTACTGAGCCCTTGAAAAATGTTATGAAAAATGTCATTCTAACAAAATCTAACACAAACCCAGAGGTCTAAGGTAATATTTCTTGTCTCAAGTATCTTCCATTCTCAAAATTTTGCGTTATAAAGTCTGACTTAGCACAATGTTTTAGATCAATAACTCAAAGCTAAATATAAGGATCTGGGTGGCATTATAGGAATTAACAATACTTAGCTCAGAGCTACTCATCTATTTTGGCTCTACCAAAGTGTCCACATTTGACTTAGAATGTATTTCATTCAGCTGACTGCTTCTTAACTCTGAGCTCTTTCCAAGGGAACCTAAGTTCCCCTGTAAAACTTCTCAAAAGGCAAAAAACGATGTATGGAAGGCCATTAACACATTCAGTTTAGGAAACAGGTCGTCAAACCCAAAGCTTGGAGGTTGACCTCCTCAATGCTTTATCAAAAAATGGATTATCAAAAAATCAAAAACAATGATTATTTTTGACAGTTTCAGATTTCAAGTCAATCCATCATAATTTGGTTATTATTACTGGTGTTATTTTTTAAATTTTAATTCCAATGTAGTTAACATATGGTATTATGTTAGTTTCAGGTATACAATACAGTGATTCCATATATTCCTCAGAGGTTTGGTGTAGTATTTTTAATATATTGAAAATGATTTAGTTCTTCACTTAGAATTAAATTATATATGCCACATCTCTACTAATATCTTGACTATCTCACTCCTTTGCTCTTCTTATAAGCACACGCATCCTAACAGACTCCTACCTCTAATTCAAGAGTCAGTTCAAAGTATCACCTCTTTGGGGAAGTCCCTCAGACAAAAGAAAACATTCTAAACTCTGTAGTCACCTGATATTGTGCATATTCCTTCATTTGAACAAATAATATTGCATTGTATTTGTGCATTTTTTCACTAGACTTCCTTGAAAAAAAAGATTGCCTCTTATTCCCTTTTGCTTTCCAGTACCCATTAAATAGAGTAGGAATTGAATACATATTTTTAAAGAAATGTATAAATGAGTGAAACTAAATTCTTAAATTACCTCTTCCCTTAGACATAATCAACATATTTAGCATCCTTTCCAGCCCACAGCAGTCTGGAAGTAAAATGGATTAGAAAATTTTACATTCATGAATTCAATTATTTATTTTTCCACTCATCCATTTAGTAAATATATTTTAGTGCCCAATATATGCCAAACACTCTCAGAGGAGCTAAAGAAAAAGCCTTGGGTTTTGATGTTTAAGTTCACTTCTGAATTGTTTCATATGTTTAATTATTTGCAAAGTGTGTCACTGACAAGTAGTCAAGCAGTACCTAAGCAGGGCTATGGTTGCAGCTGCAAGGTTGGCTTGTCACACTACCACAAATTCAGTCAGTAAGGAAACAAGGAGTCCAAATGGATGTAGACAGTTTATTACTTTCAGCAATAGTACCATCGTGCCATTGATCCTGAGCCCCAGTTTCTACATGGTGATGTGACTAGGGCTGGGTATTGCCTGCACACACATTGGGGATGCATTACAGGAGGGAAACCCCTGGATTTGGAGACTCTGATCTTCTATCAGGACAATTAGAAAATCTGCCCACAATCTCCTCTGGAGAGAGGCCTTGTCCTTATTACCCTGGAATATAAGCAAGTATCTCTGGGGAAAGTAGGAAGGTGTCTCCATCTTTAATGCAGGGAATTTAAATAAATTTGTGCCAGAGTCACTGGCTCCAACTTTCCACGCCATCTGCTTATACAAACATCTCTGAAAAATAGGTATGGAGCACTTGGCTTGTAATGCCTAGACAGTAGAAATCTGAGACTTATAGAGAAGTGTCTTCCAAATTTATGGCATATTATAATTATGTATATTTTAAAGTAACATTGTTATATACCTCTTTTAAATGTATCTAATGTAATCTAAATAGTGTCATAACATGATACCCACTGTCATCCATTTAAAAATTATACAGACTTACAACAAAGATTTTAATTATTCATTTTCCTCCTTGCATTAATATTTTCATTCCACTTCCAACACAAAATTTACCCATTATAACTTTAAACCTGAAAATATTTTGCTAATGATTCTATCATGCTTATTTGTAACTGAAATTTATTTTGTTATTTACTATGGCCATAATATTCTAAGGGTTAAAAATACTCTGAAATTATCATTGTAATTATACTACTACTATATGATTGTAATAAAATTCTTAATAAACATTAATACATATAAAGTTAAAATTATATTGGACATGCACTTTTGAAGAGATGAATGAGACTTTAAAAATTAGTCCATGTATCAATTTGGTGAGTGTCATCCATTGTTAGATAAAACATGTTCAAGACCAGTTCTATTCTGATATTTCATATTTCATAAATAAATATGTAAAATCTTACATACATAAAAATTAAAGTGAAAAGAAAGAGTTGAATGCTGGAAACCACATACTGGTTTTACAAACAGTTTTAATGATCTATGTGCTCACAAATATTTAAATTGTTTAAAAGAAAAAAAATAGAAACCACATGACTTACAAAA
This sequence comes from Phoca vitulina, assembly GCF_004348235.1. Taxonomy (NCBI): domain Eukaryota; kingdom Metazoa; phylum Chordata; class Mammalia; order Carnivora; family Phocidae; genus Phoca; species Phoca vitulina. The sequence goes on from NW_022589709.1 coordinate 60,976,054, forward strand.
ATATTTGTTACATGATCATCATCCAAAATGGTTTTAATGATTTATCAGCTCACAATTATTTAAAAAAAAAAATGGAAAACTACATGACCTGCAAAAGGATTTGCTACACAGTCGCTAAAGTATTTAATTTTCAACATAAAACTGTGTAACAAAGGATAAATTCAGCAAATCTAGGTTGTCTAAACCCTTAATAATCCAAAGAAAGCTTTGTCCCTTACCCAGCTCCTAGAAGGTAACGTCTTTGCTCTTGGAATATCCTGCCTGGTAAGAGTATTTTTGTTTACCTGGGAAATGTGGGCCACCCTAGATAGTCTATACTAACAGTACTATTTACATTATGGACCTTGAACTATGCAATACCAGCTTGACCCCTTAATAGGGCTGGATGCTAAGATCAGGCAGGCAAGCAGGCAGCCTTGCCTACATAACTGATCCCCAATAAAAACCCTGCACACCAAGCCTTGGGTGAGCATTCCATGGCCATGCTCCATGAATGTTATCACTCATCATTACTGGAAAGATCGAGTACTACAGTATAACACAAAAAAAGGTTTTAACAACATTTAATAAGTGACTGTTAATTATACCTACTACTCCTCACTTGAGATATTATATTCATAAAATCTAAAATTAGACAAAACTGTGTTTTAAAACACCCCCCGTAAAACAAAAACTTGAACAATGGATTTTTCTTGTTTAAATAAATATCAAAGTACGCATGCCAAATTTTAAATTTTCTAGATATCTCACAGTACCCTAAAAATGTGACAGATGAACAGAGAAATAGACTCTAGAGAATGAGCATATGAACATCAAAGAGAAAGAAAGAAATTAACCTTAATTAAACAGAGTATATAGCATTTTAGAAACATTTTGTCATAGATATCTAAGTAGATGTGTTTTTTAAAGCTTATACTACATTATGCAAAAGGACTAGAAAGCAGTAAACCACAGAGTTCACACAAGTTGTTGTAATAATGCTTAGGGTTAAGTACATTATTTACAACAGAACCCACAATATAATCCCACAACCAGCTTGGTTAATTTAAATCATGTAAGTAATGGAAGAATAAATGAGTATTTAGGAAATAAACAAGAAAAGTGGTTGATGAGTGATATGAACAGATTTGTACATAGGTATCATAAAAATGAATACGTATTTACATTCTCAAATAGTTTTCTGAAAACATTTAATGAAAGTTTATCTTTTGTAATTTAAATGATGCAACTATCACACTCTAATTGAGCTCGGACACATGCTCCTTTTTAGCTCTTATCTGTTGCAGGTAAATCTCTTCCTGATTGAATTCATGCCAACCATGCAATTCAAGTGCAAACTAAGACCTGGAAATATAAAAGTGCTCCTCAAGCTCTTTCTCATTTCTGAGAAATGATGACAGTGGCAAAAGCACACCGCATTGCAGAATGTACTTCCCAACATTTTCCAAATCTTGAAATTCTATTTCTGAGTTAGATGGATAGGGTACATATATAAGATGTGTAAACTTGCCATGAGTTTGTCACCTAGATGAAGTAAAATCTGCCACTGTCACTGTTTCTTTGGGGCTCTCTTTGTTCTGTTCTTATGATACATTTTCCCAGGTGGAACACATTCTTTGACAAGAGATCACGGGGTACAAGTACAAAGTTCTTAAAAATTTATTATTCCTATTGCCTAATAATATCATATACTATATCTGAACTGAAATTATCTCAGCATATATCAAAATATCCGTTCCTAATCCCATTAACAAAAATATATCTACATTGGAAAAGACATGAAACACTACAACAAGGTCATGGTGACTTGACCATCCAGAGCTTCACAAGATTTCTAGTTCTGCCAAGATGTAATAGCTCCATTCCTCCCATTTCTGTCCTCTTACAACAAAAACACTGTAGATGTAACACAACAAACAAGCAAAGGAAGTGCTGAAATCTATAAAGATGAAGGCAGACAGCCTAAGGCACCTGGGGAATCTAAGGAACAACATAGTGAGTTCCCTGGGTTTCTTCAGTGCTTCCTCCTGTATCCCAGATATAGAACACTGAGCCTTCAATTCAGGACCACCAACAGGAACAGATCTTTTTTTAAACTCCAAGAAAAGCCTGTTTATACCACACATTTTCTACCAACTGTTATTTATTCTAGAGGAGATGTCTCTGTGTGTTCATGTTTGAAGAACTGCTGACACTCAGAAGACATCAGCAAGAACATAGAAGTTAGCTCTTCACCTCCCATTTGAAAAACAATCATAAAGTATGTTTCTGTCTAGACCAGCAGTTCCCGGTGTTGGTTTGCAAGCCCCAGGGGAGTTTTCAGGGTACAATCTGAAATTGTCTCTGAAAGCGGAGGGCAGAGAGAAACCAAGAAAGAGGCAGAAACCAACTCCAGGTTGGTAGGTGGTACTTTTAGAAAGTAAATGGGACTTACATACAAGGTTATCTTGGGTTGCAACAAGATGAATGCATTCTTGTATCCACCCGCCAAACCTTAAAAGTTTGTATAGAGGTCTTAACTACGTTTAGTCATGTGTACGATGTAGGTATTCTTAACACCACATTACTATCTCAAAACTATGTCCTTGGAGCAACTTCTAGGAACAGGAAACACAAGCAGAACCCATATTCCAAGTACAGGAGAGGAGGTGAGGAGCCTCCAAGTGCCCAGGTCCCACTCACAAGTCAACCAGCAGTCACGTCTTTTTGATGATCTCCCCCAACACCCAAACTCTATCCTTGATCACAATCTCCCAGAGAACTGGTTGAAGTAGATTACTTCTATTCATCCCCAAACTTTCTAACTCAGTATATAATCTGGGAATGAGGTCCAAGAGTTTCCATTTCTAGAAAGTTAATACCAATGTAGTGCTAAAGGTAATACCAGTGATACTAAACCAATCTAACTGTAAAGTTAATATTCTCCCATTGGCAGTACAATTTAGGTTGGAATTCCCAGGTATAAATGTACTGATTATGGAGAATATAATTCCATGTGTATCTTGCAGGGAACAAAGACATGATCCCCTGAGTGAATAATGTGGTTTTATCAGGAATGTAGAGAATATTTCCACTGTCTACCATTTTGAGAAGAGATAGGTTTGGGCAGGACATGGGCATATGGAAGGCAAGCCACAGATTATAAAGTATGGTGAAGCAGCAAGACAGATCCCCCTCCTTGAATGTCATGGCTATTAGAAGATGAATACAGAAAGTATATAGAAAGTATAGAGATAAACTCCTGAAGTCATAAAAGTTAGTCTTATTTAGAAGGCTGAGTGAGTAGAACCATAGTCTGGAGAAAAGAAATAAGAGCAGATATTCTGGAGTTAAAGAGTTGATCCCTCAGTAGGGAAAGAAAACAGTGGCTTTGGATCTCTGAAGTGACCAAAATACCTAACTGATCTTGTCTCAGCACTACCAGGAACCATGAGAGCAGCTTAGCACTAAAGGATTACCCATCTTCAAGAAACACAATAGACTCTGCAGGATTCTGGATTATGTAGGTGTCATGAGACCAGTGATTCCATATTAATTCCACAACAGCAGGACTAAACTCAAAAGTCAAGCCCACCATACAGCAACAGATGCCATGGCCTTAGACTAGTAAGACCCTAAGATTCCTTCTTGTTGGTGCAAAAATATGAACTGCTTTGTGGCTGTGTGAGACTCTGAAGTTCTTAGGTAAATTCAGGGTAAGGGGAAACCCCAGGAGGAAGATTCTAGGTTTCCTGATAAATAAGGAGGTTGGGTACTGAAGTGATTAATTGAAAAAATTAAGGATATGTGACCAAACTGGTCTTCTGAATTAGTGGAGCATTTCATACCAATTACATGATAGTTGTTAAATTAATTCCCTGTGGCTGATTGGCTCATTGGTTAAATCATGATGCTAAGAAAGAATGGAGAGGAGATTTAATTTTACACTTGAAAAGACTGGTTCTGCTCATGTCCATAGACTCTGGAATTTCCCCCTAACACTAAAATGCCAGGCATTTTACAAAAGTGTGATGATGATCCAAAACAGGAACATGAAGAGATCATGGCTGATGAGCATAAATTCATTACCATAGTACCATGGCTGGAATAAACAGCTTAAAGATGTGCCTAGTGCCAGTGGGCAGCTGTATCATTTTGGTATTCTAATTATAGCACTATTTGAAAAAAGAGCTCTGACTTGACTGAGAAATGCCACTTTTACAGAGATCCTTGAAATTCATTCAACAAATTTATTATGTACCATACACTATCTACACTAAGTGATCGACTGTATTCTCCATTTAATCCTTAAAACAACTATATAAGATAGGTATTATCCTCCAATTACAGATGTAGGAGCCATGGTTTGAAGAGATTAGCAACTTAATTTGATTATAACTTGAAATTTTTTTCTAAAAAAAAAGGATCTGACTTATTAGGATGATGCTAGCAAAACAAGTTAAGTTTTATCTATTTAATATAAATTCCATCAGCAAAAAAGGCATGAAATAACCAAGGTCAGATCTTTGTCGGTGTAATTATAAATTAACATTATGCCTCATGAATCCCTCTGGGACTCTTTAGAGTAGCTTAACCTAGGTCTCCAAACCTGTATGTATATGAAGTTTTCCTGAAAAAGTTTGTTTTTTTTAATTATAGTTTCCCAGGTCTACCCAAGAATGTAAATCTATATTTTATTAAAACTCCCCTAAGGTTTTCTGATACACAGCCAAGTTTAGAAACAACAAATATATTCTGTTCTTTGTCCCAAAGAGCTGGAATAAGCCAACATGAAGAAAGGTGCCCCAGGGGTAATATAGCCTTTGGTAATATAGCAGAAGTGGTACGTTGAAAAGACTTCCTGCTTCAAATCACATAGATATTAGGTAGATTACCACAAAGAGGTGTTTTTTAATATTTATAGAAGAATAATACAGTAAAGTACACAAATCATAAGCATAAACTCAATGAATTTTTACAAACTGAACAAACTCATATAAATAACACATGGATCAAGAAAGAAAACATTACACCATCCCAGGAGGCATGCTTATGTTCCCTTCCTTTCACTAACCTGACCCATTTCATCCAAGATAACCATCACCTGACAAGAGCATAAATTAGGTTTCCCTGGCTTTGTATCTTTATAAATGAATCATACAGTATATCTTTGCTATCTAGTTTCTTTAATTGTTGTAAATGGTTCAATCTCATTGCTGTACAAAATTCCACAATTTATCCATTTCTTACAACAATTTAGTTATCCATCCTATGTTTGGAAGACATTTGGGTAGTTTCCATTTCTTTGCTTTTATCAAAAGTACTGCTATGAAAATTCATGTACATGTCCTTAGGTGAAAATTTGTACTTACTTCTGTTGGGCATATACCTACAAATACAAATACAGGATCAGAGGAATGGATGTTTTAGTTTTAGTACACACTGCCAATTTCACAAACCAAATGTACTGATTTATACTCCCACCACAGCACCAGAGAATTCCAATTGCTCCATATATGAGTAAATACTTAGTATTTTCCGTCTTTTTTACTTAAGCAAATTTGGTTGTGCAATTTTGACTTTTCATTTTCTTAATGGCTTATGAAATAAATGATCTTTTCATATGTTCACTGGCATTTGAATATCCTCTTTTGTGAAGCTCCTGCTACGTTTGTTTTTTTTTTTTTATACCATTGGACTATCTGTTTTTATTAACTTCTAGAAGTTCTTTATAAATTCTGGGTGTAAGAATTCCTTGTTCAAGGCTTCTGGGGAAGATGGCAGAGTAAGAAGATCCTATTCTTACTTCATCCCACAGATACAAGTAGATAACACCCACATCAGTGCAAATACCCAGAAAACAAACCAAAGATTGAGAGAACAGATTCTCCACAGCTAAATGTAAAGTCCACATCAAAGAGGGTAGGAAGGGCAGAGACACAGCTGGAAGCCAAATGGACTTGTAAGATTTGTTTATTAATCTCAAAGCATGTGCTGGAGGAGTAGGGATCATTGGGAGACTTCTCCAAGAACAAAAGACCTGGCAGGCACCATTTCCCTCCCTTGCCCCCCCACACCCAGCCTACATATACAGACAACTGCAGGAACCAGTACAACACAAATACTCTCCACCTAACTTACCAACAGCACACCCTGCCACACACACTTCTGTGATCTGGCTCCTCCAGCGAGGCCTTGTTTGCAGGTCTCCTGCCAGATCAGACCCTCGCACCTTGCTGGCACAGTGTGCCCTGCACTGGTGCTCTCCTGTGGACCTCCCCCTCCAGTATGCCCTTGGCCAGAGCTCATCCAAAGTGGTGCCACAAGCCTGGCAGGGTGCAAGCCCTGATGGGGGCCAGGACCACTCCAAAGTTTCTCCTGCCTTGGGGAGAGAGGGAGATACCCATACAAACCAGCCTGACAGCAGCCCCTGCAATGAGCTAGAGGCGGTCATCTGGTCTGAGGGCAGACCCCACCCACCAACAAGAGCTTCCCAGGGGGCAACACAGGGAAAGCACCCTACAATTCCACACTACTGCATTTGTGGGAAATGGTCTGACTCAACTTAAGTCTAGCATGACCCCAGACTGGCTTATACTAACAACATAGGGACCAAAGCCTACCAACAACAGACAAAGAGAGCCATTGTAGATGACCAGACTGAAAGCAAATTAGCTCAACCACAACAGTAGGGTGCACAAAACATACATGGAAGACACTGCAAGCACCAGGTTCTAGTGACAGAGTACATTTTACTGCAGGAAATTACAGGACATCTTCTTCATGAGGCTAATACTTCCAAGAGCAGGAGACATAGCTGACTTTCCTAACACATACAAACAGACACAGAGAGTTAAAAAATGAGGAGAGAGAGGACTAGGTCCCAAATGAAAGAACAGGACAAAATTACAGCCAGAGAACTAAAAGAAATGAAGGTAAGTAATATGCCTGATAGAGAATTTAAAGTAATGGTTATAAAGATACTCACTGGACTTGAGAGAAGAGTGGAGGACCTGAGTGAGACATAAAGAGATAGAAATTATAAAAAAGGACCAATGAGAGATGAAAAACTCAATAAGTGAAATTAAAAATACACTAGATGGAATTAGGAAGTAGACTAGAAGGAGCAAAAGAACAGATTAGTGACCTGGAGGAGGAAAGCAATCAAGCTAAAGAAGAGAGAGAAAAACGAATAAAAAACAAAAATAGACTCAGGGGCTCAGCAACACCATCAAGCCTAATAACATTCACATTACAGGGACTCCAGAAGAAAAGAGAGAAAATAGGGCAGAAAATTTATTTGAAGAAATAATAGCTGAAAACTTCCCTAATCTGGGGAAGGAAACAGAAATCCAGATCCAGGAGGTACAGAAAGCTCCCAACAAAATCAATCTAAGGAGGTCAACACCAAGACACATAATAATTAAAATGGCAAAAAGCAATGATTAGGACAGTTTTTTAAAAGCAGTAAGAGAAAAGAACACAGTTACATACAAAGGAAACCCCATATGGCTATCAGCTGATTTTTCAGCAGAAACTTTGCAGGCCAGAAGATAATGGCATGATACATTCAAACTGCTGAAAGAAAAAAACCTGCAATCAAGAGTATTCTATCGTTGAGCATCTCCCTTCAGCTCAGGTCATGATCTCAGGGTCCTGGGATGGAGCCCTGCATGGGGCTCCTTGCTCAGCGGGGAGCCTGTTTCTCCCTCTCCCTCTACCTGCTGCTTCCCCTGCTTGTGCTCTCTCTAACAAATAAATAAAATCTTTAAAAAGAAAGAATATTCTAGGCAGCAGCTCTTTCTGCCCACGGGTCCTGCCCCGGTGCTTTAATAAGCCACCATTTTGCACCAAAGATATCTCAAGAATTCTTTCTTAGTCATTGGCTCCAGACTCCACCCCATTGAACCTCGCCTATATCCCAAAACCCCATCATATGGTGCCCGAATGTGGGGCTTTGAGTCTTACATCTGGACTCTGAGCTTCGGTGGAAAATTGTATCTCAGGCATCATGGCTCCTCCCTTCACTGTCAAGGAGCAAGAAGAGCACCTCCTGGACCTAACACCACCTACTCCAGATTTCCCCACCAGTGTGTCAGTGTCAAGACTTCTTCACTGCCATAACTTCCAGCTAACAGATGATCCTTTCTACTCAAGGAGGTTCGATGTTGACCGCGTTGGATTCAGCTGCCTCCCCCTTTTGTAACTCCCCTATACATTCCCCAACTGACCAATATTGACCCATAGGTAGGGACATCTCTACGCCCCTGTTCAGCAGGAAGACATTACAGAAGATGAGACCTTCCACCTTCAACAACCTTAAAGATTTAAGGGTCAAATTGTTCAGGAGGGAATGATGAGGTAACAGAAGGCAAGCTGAGGACAAAGCAGAAGCTGACACCCCACAACCTGCTCCCCCATGGGATATATATGTGACATTCCTCAGGCACTTCTGGCTGCCCTAAAGGAAAAACTAACTCATAGAGTCTCCCTCAGTTTACAAATGTCTTAGCAATCTACAAGAACAAAGCATTTGATACTATCATCAATAACCTAGCTTCCAGAAGGAAATGTAGATACAGTTAAAGACTTTATAACCTGCAGCCCATTGACAGATACTTGAAGTGGGCAGAGTGTAATGTTCCTCCAGGAAGTTCCCAACTATCTTCATGTTAATGCCTTACTAAAGGGGTAAACAACCTTAACTTGACAATGGCAAGGCCTCCAGGATCCTGTGAGTCTTCTTTAGCATATGAAAGTTCTTTCAGAAACCTCCCTTTTTCTTTACCTCCCCCAACCCCATAGTATATAATCAGCCACCGCTCACAACCCCAGAGCAGCAGCTCTTTCTGCCCACGGGCCCTGTCCCCATACTTTAATAAACACCATTTTGCACCAATAAATAAAAATAAATAAATAAATAAATAAATAATAGAAAGAATATTCTATCAAGCAAAGCTGCCATTAAGAATAGAGGGAGAGATAGTTTCCCAGACAAACGAAAGCTAAAGGAATTTATGGATACTAAACCAACCCTACAAGAAATATGAAAAGGGATTCTGAGTGGAACCCAGCCCTACAAGAAATATGAAAGGGGACTCTAAGTGGAAAGGAAAGACCATAAGTAAGAGTAAGAAAAATAGGAAGCACAAAAGCAGTAAAAATAAGTATATCTGTAAAAATAAGTCAAGGGACTCACAGAAAAGGATGTAAAGTATGACACCATATACTTAAAACAAGAGGGGGAGAGGAGTAAAGAATGGGTTCAAACCTAAGCAACCATCAACTTAAGATAGACTGCTATATGCAGATGTTATATACAAACATAATAGTAACCACAAATCAAAAGCCAGTAATAGATATGCAAAAACTAAAGAGAAAGGAATCCAAGTGTATCACTAAAGAAAGCCAACTAATCATGAAAGAAGAGAGCAAGGGAAAAAAGGAACTGAGAAGAACTACAAATGCAACCATAAAACAAGTAACAAAATGGCAATAAGTACATACCTATCAATAATTCCTTTGAATGTAAATGGATTAAATGTTTCAATCAAAAGACATAGGGTCTTGAGTTAAATCCAACTTGGTCATACTAGTTTAAGTTACTTATACATTGCTCTTTGGGTATGTACTCACTTTTTAAGGATACTTAAAATGTCCCCACAGTTTTCCTTTCTTTAACTATACTCTTCTAATGTTTTATATTAAGAGACTATGGACTCCAAGAAACAGACTGAGGGTTTCAGAGGGGCGGGGGTGGGGGGATGGGATGGCCCAGTGATGGGTATTACAATGAGCACTTAGGTGTTACACACAAACAATGAATCATGGAACAATACATCAAAAACTACTGAACTACTGTATGGTGACTAACATAACATAATAAAAAAAAGATTATACCAATGTAACAAAATGTTGGGAAAACTTTTCATATATTTAATTCTTAAGAATAATATGTGTATGACAGAGACATTGCTTTCAGAAAATCATTTGAACCTGCTGATATTTTGATATGTAAATTTTAACTACTGTTCAATTTTTTAATGGAAATAAATATATGCAAATTATTTTTAACTCAGGTTTAATAAATTCTATTTTTCTAGAATATTTTCCATTTTATTCTGTTACTAATTTATCACCACAAAGTTGTGACCACTGTTCTCTTATTATATATGAATCTATGAGTTATGTTCCCTGTTTTTATCCTAACATCATTTTATAAATTTGAGCTTTTTAAGTTGATAGATAGTGGTTTCTTTGTAAATCATTAAAGCATAGAAACATAATATATAAATTGCAAACCCAAAGAAGAAAAATAAATAGAATGGAAGAAAACAATCAATCCAAATGAAAGTGTGAAAGGAGAAAAATGGGACCCAACAGAAAGTTAGACAAGTAGAAATCACATAATAAGATACAAATATAAACCCAGGTATGTTAGTTATAAAAATAAACATGAACATATTAAGCTCACAAAGCTAAGCACTGAAGCTGAGACATAAGGAAAAAAATAAGAATAAATCCAAAGTATATGGAAGAATATAATAAAGATAAGAGTAAAATTAATATTAATGGAATATAAAATGATGAGCCAACAGAAAAGTTTTAAAAAGGTAGATGTTAGTACTCTAAAAAGACAAATAAAACAGACAAAACTCTGGTGAAATTACCAGGAAAAAAAATAGAAGTCACAAATGAACACATTTGGAATAAAAAATGGGTTAATTACAGATAAAGTAAAAATTTTAATGTAAGATGATTCTATTTAATATGCCAGACAAACAAACATAAAAATACAGATGAGATGTTATAATACAAAAATATATGTAACTTTTAAAACCTGGCTCAAAAAGAAACAGAAAGCCCTTCTATTTCCATAAAACATTACATAATTTGAATGAGAAGTTTAAAACATGTCTACAACCACAAAGAAAGTTCCAGACCCAGCTAATGCAATAGGTGATTCCAACCAAACTTTGAAAAAATAGATAATTCCAGGGGTGCCTGGGTGGCTCAGTCGGTTAAGTGTCTGCCTTTAGCTCAGGTCATGATTCCAAGATCCTGGGATCAAGCACCGTATCAGGCTCCCTGCTCAATGGGGAGTCTGCTTCTCCCTCTGCCTCTCCCCCTAGCTTGTGCTCTCTCTCTCGCTCACTTACTCTCTCTCTCTCTCAAATAAATAAAATCTTAAAAAATGAAATAGATAATTCCAATTTTCAAAACTTTCCAAAGAATTTTATGAAAAAGAGTCCCAACTTCTGGAATTGTTCATGAGGCTAAATGGAACTAGATACCACAACCAGACAAGTACAATATGAGAAAAAAAAATCATACAGTAACCTCACTCATGAACACAGATCCAAATCAAAACAAAATATAGACAAACCAAAGCTGAATTATTTAAAAAATATAATACATCATAGACAAGTTTTTTTCCTACATAGGAATGCAAAGCTGGTTTAACTTTTTAAAAATCCAATTAACTGACTTTATCACATTAACAGATTAAAGCAGAAAACAATAGTATCTCATCAATAATAAAGGAACATCATTCAATAAAATTCAATACACTTTATGATAAATAAACATACGAACCAAAAAAAAATTATCTAGTAAAATAAGGGAAATATCTTAACTTGATAAAATGGTAACATGTATTTTCAAAACTGTATAACAAACATCAGAAATATGGCTAGAAGTGTGGTCAGGGGCTTTTATCGTATGGGTTAAGATGAGAACTTTGAAATTTTCAGGAACATTGTGGAAAACATTGAAAGATTTCAACAGATCCTATGTTGATTTTGAAAAGATATTTCTATGGAATATGCTAGAAGGAAATAAGATTATAGGTAACAGTCTGCAATCTCGTGATTGAATTGTAACGTGTGATTGAAATGCAGAGGAAATGGTAGGTTTGGAAAGGAAAGGGGTAAGAGATACTCAAAGTAAAAGACTGTAAAGCATGTTGCCTGGGAAGGGAGGAGAAGCAGAAGTCGCTACAATGTTTAGATTTACGAAGTGGATACTGGGAGGATGGGTGAGTCTCACTACATGGAGGTGGGACATACAAATGGAAATACCCTTTAGGCAACTCTATGTACAAGTGTAAGGCTCAGCAGAACAGGGGCTGGTAAGTATATGCTTGATGCCATTAATTTAGATCATTTATACAATGTCATCCAAAGTAAAAGTACAGAGGTACTATTAAAAGATAGAAGAAGAAGAATAAAAGAAGAGCACAAAAAGAAACTGGAAATGAAAAGCCAGGGAAATCAGAGAACCAAAGACTTGTCATTAAAAGTTTTAAGAAGAAACTGTTCAACAATGTAAAAGACTACAAAGCTTTAAATCCCTTTTGTTACCTCCTTTTCACCAATCACACTTCATCAAACCACACAAGATCTTTTGCAAAGAACATTAATGTATATAAGTGATCCAGCACTACCAGACCAGGTCAAGAAAAAAGTAGATGTTTATTCCCAACTCTTACCTTGCTGTAATAGAAAGCTAGTTAGGGGTGCCCGGATGGTGCAGTCAGTTGAGCATCTGACTCTTGGTTTTGGCTCAGGTCATGATCTCAGGGTTGTGAGATCAAGCCCTACATCAGGATCCATGCTCAGCAAGGAGTCTGCTTCAGATTTTCTTTCTCTGTCCCCCCCCCCCCCCCCCGCCAACTCGTGTGCATGCTCTCTCTCAAATTAATTAATTTTTTAAAACTCAAAAAAAAAAAAAAAATAGAAAGCTAGTTAGCTTCATCTGCCCCACAGCAGAATAAAGTAGTTGTCACAGTAAGCATTGGTTAGGAAAAAGTTTCTATAAACTCTAAAAATGTTTAAGAGTGCATTGGAATGGGCTTTTCACAGAAAATGAGACAAATAATACAAATGCAATTCCAAGCAGACTTCCAATTACTGGGCTTGATAAAAGGGAGAATAGAACACAACCAAAGCAAAAGGTGCCCTAAGTGGACAACGGCTAAAGTGCCCAAGGGAGATTAATGTGAACTGATTTAAATCCACTTAAGAGCTTATTTCCAAGAATTTAACAAAGTGCAATGTTTTCTCTTCCTTTTTCTTGGGAAAAAAAGAAACTGAAACACTGATAAAAGAAGGAAAATAGATTCTACATTATTGTTTCAGCAGCCTCACTCAATTCCATTCCAAACCCAATCTTACTCCCCAGAAATGACTTTTCTTTACCATTTGAATCAAGGTATAATTGACATACAATAAACTGCACATATTTATAAGGTACACTTTGCCAAATTTTGATATATTCATACACACATGAAACCATCACTGTGTCAGAATAACAAATATATCCCTCACCCCAAAAAGTTTCATCAGGTCCCCTTTCCTGCTCCCTCCCATCCCCAGCATACTACCCACCCCCCATATTTCCAGCCAGTTACTGATCTAATTTCTGTCACTAGAGATTAGTTTGTTTTTTCTACAACTTTTTACAAATGGAATCTTACATTGCATTAGTTTCCTAGGACTTCCATGACAAATCACCACTGGTCAAGTGTCTTAAAACAACAGAAATTTATTATCTAACAATTCTAGGACTTGAAGTCTGAAATCAGAAGTGTCAGCAAGGCCACGTTCCTCTAGGATTTAAAGGATTCCCCCCTTGTCTCTTCTAGCTTCTGATGGTGACTGGAATCCTTCACATTTCTTGGCTTGTGGTAGCTTAACTCCAGTATCTGCCTCTGCCTTAACATGGCTTTCTTCCCTGTGTGTTCTCTATGTCTCTGCTTGTCCCCAAATCTCTCTCTCCTTGTGAGGATATGAATCATTGGATATTCCAGCAAAGACTCTATCTCCAAATAAGGTCACATTCACAAGTACTAGGGCAACGACTCCAATATATCTTTTTGAAATCACAATTCAACCCACAATAGTCCATCATCTGGTCACCCAGAATTCATGTCCTTCCCAAATACAAAATGCATTCACCCCTTTACAACCTTCTCAAAAGCCTTAACCCATTCCAGCATGAACTCTAAGTCCAAAACCTCATCTAAATATCACCAGTTCAAAAAGTTCCAAATCTCACTTTCTAAATCATCTATCTCAGATGTGATGAGCTGGGTTTGGCTCATCCTGGGGTAAAATTCTTCTCCATCGGTGGACCTATGAAAGAAGAAAAGTTATCTGCTTCCAAAATAAAATGGTGGGACAGATATAGGACAGACATTCCCATTCCAAAATGGAGACACTGGAAGGAATAAAGGAGTCATGGTTCCAAAACATCTCAAACACAGTGAGGCAAATTCCATTAGGTTTCAAGGCATGAGAATACTCCTGTGGCCTGATGCTCAGCTCTCTGTACCTGCCATCAGCCCCAGTCTCTAGTCCAAGGAGACCCCAACATCTCTGCCAACCTCTGAGATACCCTCAGAAGCATTCTCTCCTTTCTTTCAAGGATAACATGTTTGTAACATATGCTTCATTGACTCATTTCCTAACTGTAGAATCCCCATAGCCTGACAGTCTTCCTTCATTTTATCCCGTCTCTATACTCTTGAGTTCAAGTTGGCAATGTTTTTCACAGTGCAACACTCTCAAAACCCTTGTGACTCCTTCCATGTAGGTCAAGGGAGAACATCTTAACTAGTTATATTTGCAAAGATCCTACTTCCAAATCAGGTTACATTCATGGGTTAGGACTTAACCATGTCTTTTGGGGGGACACAATTCAACCCATAACATACAATATGGGGGGTTTTTTTGTACTTCTTTTATTAGGCATAATTACTTTAACACTCATCCACATTTTTGCACATATCAATAGTTCATTCTTTTATTACTGATTAATATTCCATTGTATGGATAAATTTCCCTCTTTGTGTGCATTTGGAATGTTTCATTTTTGGCATTACAAATAAACAGCAATGAATAGTACAAGTCTGTGCATGAACCTATGCTTTCACTTCTTGGATAAAAGCTAGGACTGGAGTATCATAAAGTAGTGTACATTTAATCTTTTAAATAACTGCCAAACTATTTTCCAAAGTGATTGTCACAGTTCACATTCCCACAGTGGCATATTAGAGTTCCAGTTGCTCCATATCTTCATCAAAACTTTGTGTCATCAGTCTTTTTTTTTAATTTTATTTATTATGTTATGTTAGTCATCATTAGTTTTTGATGTAGTCTTCCATGATTCATTGTTTGCATATAACACCCAGTGCTACATTCAATACATGCCCTCCTTAATACCCATCACTGGGCTAACCCATCACCACACCCCTTCCCCTCTAAAACCCTCAGTTTGTTTCTCAGAGTCCATAGTCTCTCATGGTTTTCTCCCCCTCCGATTCCCCCCTCCTTCATTTTTCCCTTCCTACTATCTTTTTTTTTTTTTTTTAAACATATAATGTATTATTTGTTTCAGAGGTACAGGTCTGTCATTCATCAGTCTTACACAATTCACAGCATTCACCATAGCACATACCCTCCCCAATGTCCATCACCCAGCCACACTATCCCTCCCACCCCCCACCACTCCAGCAATCATATGATACTTATCCTTCTCTGATTGACTTATTTCGTTTAGCATAAAACCCTCTAGTTCCATCCATGTTGCTGCAAATGGCAAGATTTCGGGTTTTTTGATGGCTGCATAACATTCCATTGTATATATATACCACATTTTCTTTATCCATTTATCTGTTGATGGACATCTTGGTTCTTTCCACAGTTTGGCTATTGTGGACATTGCTGCTATAAACATTGGGGTGCATGTGCCCCATCAGATCACTACATTAGTATCGTTGGGGTAAATACCCAGTAGTGTAATTGCTGGGTCATACGGTAGCTCTATTTTCAACTTTTTGAGGAACCTCCATACTGTTTTCCAGAGTGGCTGCACCAGCTTGCATTCCCACCAACAGTGTAGGAGGGTTCCCCTTTCTCCACATCCTCGCCAACACCTGTCATTTCCTGACTTGTTAATTTTAGCCATTCTGACTGGTGTGAGGTGATATCTCATTGAGGTTTTGATTTGGATTTCCCTGATGCTGAGGATGTTGGGCACTTTTTGATGTGTCTGTTGGCCATTTATATGTCTTCTTTGGAAAAATGTCTGTTCATGTCTTCTGCCCATTTCTTGATTGGATTCTTTGTTCTTTGGGTGTTGAGTTTGATAAGTTCTTTATAGATTTTGGATACTAGCCCTTTATCTGATATGTCATTTGCAAATATCTTCTCCCATTCTATCAGTTGTCTTTTGGTTTTGTTGACTGTTTCCTTTGCTTTGCAAAAGCTTTTTATCTTGATGAAGTCCCAATAGTTCATTTTTGCCCTTGCTTCCCTTGCCTTTGGCGATGTTTCTAGGAAGAAGTTGCTGCGGCTGAGGTCGAACAGGTTGCTGCCTGTGTTCTCCGTTAGGATTTTGATGGACTCCTGTCTCACATTGAGATCTTTCAACCATTTGGAGTCTATTTTTGTGTGTGGTGTAAGGAAATGGTCCAGTTTCATTCTTCTGCATGTGGCTATCCAATTTTCCCAACACCATTTGTTGAAGAGACTGTCTTTTTCCCATTGAACATTCTTTCCTGCTTTGTCAAAGATTAGTTGACCATAGAGTTGAGGGTCCATTTCTGGGCTCTCTATTCTGTTCCATTGATCTATGTGTCTGTTTTTGTGCCAGTACCATACTGTCTTGATGATGACAGCTTTGTAATAGAGCTGGAAGTCCACAATTGTGATGCCACCAGCTTTGCTTTTCTTTTTCAACATTCCTCTGGCTATTCGGGGTCTTTTCTGGTTCCATACAAATTTTAGGATTATTCATTCCATTTCTTTGAAAAAAGTGGATGGTATTTTGATGGGGACTGCATTGAATGTGTAGATTGCTCTAGGTAGCATTGACATCTTCACAATATTTGTTCTTCCAATCCATGAGCATGGAACGTTTTTTCCATTTCTTTGTGTCTTCCTCAATTTCTGTCATGAGTATTTTATAGTTTTCTGAGTACAGATCCTTTGCCTCTTTGGTTAGATTTATTCCTAGGTATCTTATGGTTTTGGGTGCAATTGTAAATGGGATCGACTCCTTAATTTCTCTTTCTTCTGTCTTGTTGTTGGTGTATA
Organism: Phoca vitulina; assembly: GCF_004348235.1. NCBI lineage: Eukaryota > Metazoa > Chordata > Mammalia > Carnivora > Phocidae > Phoca > Phoca vitulina. Next base: position 60,993,132 of record NW_022589709.1, read on the forward strand.
GGAATGCCACTGATTTGTGTGCATTGATTTTATATCCTGCCACTTTACTGAATTCCTGTATGAGTTCTAGCAGTGTTGGGGTGGAGTCTTTTGGGTTTTCCACATAAAGTATCATATCATCTGCAAAAAAGAGAGTTTGACTTCTTCTTTGCCGATTTGGATGCCTTTGATTTCTTTTTGTTGTCTGATTGCTGTGGCTAGGACTTCTAATACTATGTTGAATAGCAGTGGTGATAGTGGACATCCCTGACGCGTTCCTGACCTTAGCAGGAAAGCTCTCAGTTTTTCCCCATGGAGAATGATATTCGCTGTAGGTTTTTCATAGGCGGCTTTTATGATATTGAGGTATGTACCCTCTATCCCTCTACTCTGAAGAGTTTTGATCAAGAAAGGATGCTGTACTTTGTCAAATGCTTTTTCTGCATCTATTGAGAGGATCATATGGTTCTTGTTCTTTCTTTTATTAATGTAGTGTATCACACTGATTGATTTGTGGATGTTGAATCAACCTTGCAGCCCAGGAATAAATCCCACTTGGTGGTGGTGAATAATCCTTTTAATGTACTGTTGGATCCTGTGGGCCAGCATTTTGGTCAGAATTTTTGCATCCATATTCATCAGGGATATTGGTGTGTAGTTCTCCTTTTTGATGGGGTCTTTGTCTGGTTTTGGGATCAAGGTAATGGTGGCCTCATAAAATGAGTTTGGAAGTTTTCCTTCTATTACTATTTTTTGGAAGAGTTTCAGAAGAATAGGTATTAATTCTTCTTTAAATGTTTGGTAGAATTCCCCTGGAAAGCCATCTGGCACTGGGCTCTTGGTTTTTGGGAGATTTTTGATGACTGCTTCAATTTCCTTAGTGGTTATAGGTCTGTTCAGGTTTTCTATTTCTTCCTGGTTCAGTTTTGGTAGTTGATGCATCTCTAGGAATGCATCCATTCCTTCCAGATTGTCTAATTTGCTGGCATATAGTTGCTCATAATATGTTCTTATAATTGTATGTATTTCTTTGGTGTTGGTTGTGATCTCTCCTCTTCTATTCATGATTTTATTTTTTGGGTCATTTCTCTTTTCTTGTTCATAAGTCGGGCCAGGGGTTTATCAATCTTGTTAATTCTTTCAAAGAACCAGCTCCTAGTTTCGTGGATCTGTTCTACTGTTCTTTTGGTTTCTATTTCATTGATTTCTGCTCTGATCTTTATTATTTCTCTTCTCCTGCTGTGTTTAGGCTTTATTTGCTGTTCTTTCTCCAGCTCCTTTAGATGTAGGGTTAGGTTGTATATTTGAGAACTTTCTTGTTTCTTGAGAAAGGTTTGTATTGCTATATACTTTCCCCTTAGGACCACCTTTGCTACATCCCAAAGATTTTGGACAGTTGTGTTTTCATTTTCATTTGTTTCCATGAATTTTTTTAATTCTTCTTTAATTTCCTGGTTGACCCATTCATTTTTCTGAAAATAGGCAGGGAATGTTCCCAATCTTTTGGTACCAGTTGAGACCTGATTTGTGACCTAGGATGTGATCTATTCTGGAGAATGTTCCATGGGCACTAGAGAAGAATATGTATTCTGTTGCTTTGGGATGGAATGTTCTGAAGAGATCTGTGAAGTCCATCTGGTCCAGTGTGTCATTTAAAGCCTTCATTTCCTTGTTGATCTTTTGCTTAGATGATCTGTCCATTTCGTTGAGGGGAGTGTTAAAGTCCCCTACTATTATTGTATTGTTGTTGATGTGTTTCTTTGATTTTGTTACTAATTGGCTTATATAATTGGCTGCTCCCATGTTAGGCATAGATATTTACAGATAATTACAGTTGTTAGATCTTCTTATTGGATAGACCCTTTAAGTATGATATAGTGTCCTTCCTCATCTCTTATTATAATCTTTGGTTTAAAATCTAATTTGTCTGCTATAAGGATTGCCACCCCAGCTTTCTTTTGATGTCCATTAGCATGGTAAATGGTTTTCTACCCCCTCACTTTCAATCTGGAGGTGTCTTTGGGTCTGAAATGAGTCTCTTGCAGGCAGCATATCGATGGGTCTTATTTTTTTTAATCCAATGTGATAGCCTGTGTCTTTTGATTGGGGCATTTAGGCCATTTACATTCAGGGTAACTATTGAAAGATATGAATTTAGTGCCATTGTATTGCCTATAAGGCAACTGTTACTGTATATTGTCTCTAATTCTTTCTGGTCTATGTTACTTTTAGGCTCTCTCTTTGCTTAGAGGACCCCTTCCAATATTTCTTGTAGGGCTGGTTTCGTGTTTGCAAATTCCTTTAGTTTTTGTTTGTCGTGGAAGCTTTTTTATCTCTCCTTCTATTTTCAATGACAGCCTAGCTGGATATAGTATTCTTGGCTGCATATTTTTCTCGTTTAGTGCTCTGAATATATCATGCCAGTCCTTTCTGGCCTGCCAGGTCTCTGTGGATAGGTCTGCTGCCCATCTAATGTTTGTACCATTGTAGGTTACCGACCTCTTGTCCCGAGCTGTTTTCAGGATTTTCTCTTTGTCTCTGAGACTTGTAAGTTTTACTATTAGATGTCAGGGTGTTGATCTATTTATTTTTATTGATTTTGAGAGGGGTTCTCTGTGCCTCCTAGATTTTGATGCCTGTTTCCTTCCCCAAATTAGGGAAGTTTTCTGCTATAATTTGCCCCAATATACCTTCTGCCCCTCTCTCTCTTTCTTCTTCTTCTGGGATCCCAATTATTCCAATATTGTTTCATCTTATGGTATCACTTATCTCTCAAATTCTGCCCTCATGATCCAGTAGCTGTTTATCTCTCTTTTTCTCAGCTTTTTTATTCTCCATCATTTGGTCTTCTATATTACTAATTCTCTCTTCTGCCTCATTTATCCTGGCAGTTAGCGCCTCCATTTTTGATTGCACCACATTAATAGCCTTTTTGACTTGAACTTGGTTAGATTTTAGTTCTTTTATTTCTCCAGAAAGGGTTTCTCTAGTATCTTCCATGCTTTTTTCAAGCCCAGCTAGTATCTTTATAATCGTCATTCTGAACTCTAGTTCCGACATCTTACTAATGTCCATATTGATTAGGTCCCTGGCAGTCGGTACTGCCTCTTGTTCTTTTTTGTGAGGTGAGTTTTTCCATCTTGTCATTTTGTCCAGAGGAGAATAGATGGATGAGAGAATAAAATGCTAGCAGGATAACAACAATCCCAGAAAAATATACACTAAACAAATCAGAAGAGACCCAAAACCAGGGGGAAAGAAAGAAAAAAGAAAAAGAAAGAACATGATCAAATATGATCAGGCTGGTGAATAGATCAGTGCCACACACTAGATTTGGGGTGTATTTTGGTCTGTTAGAAGAAACTGCCTCCCATAATCTTAAAGAAAGAAAAACTTATATATGTACAAAACTAAGGGTAAGTATGATGAAGGGATAGAATATGACTGTAAAGATGAAAATTATAAAAGATTTTTATAAAAGGAATTGAGAAGAAGTTCGTTGAAAAAAAGAAAGAAGAAAAATTTTTAAAAGACAACAGCAACAAAAAAGGGAGAGAATGTGATCAGACAGGAGACTAGAACAAAGCCATACACTAGAGATTTAGGGTATATTTTGATCTGTTAGAAGAAACTGTATCCCAAAATTTTAAAGAGAGAACAACTTATATATATACCAAAAATAAGGCTAACAACTACGAAGGGATAGAATATGACTCTAAAAATGAAAAATAAAAAAGATTTTTTAAAAAAGGGATTGATAAGATGGTTGAAAAAGGGAAAAAGAAAAATTCAAAAAAAAAAGAAAAAGAAAACTTTAAAAATGAACTTTGAAAGACTAAGGAATCGGGGGTGAAAAAGCTATGGCTTCTATGTGCTGTATTCCCCTAGCGCTGGAGTTCTGCCGTTCTCACTGATCGGTAAACTTGGTCTTGGCTGGCTGTTCTCGCTGATCTTCTGGGGGAGGGGCCTGTTGCCGTGGTTCCCAAATGTCTTTGCCGGAGGTGGAATTGCCCCACCCTTGCCGGTCCGGGCTAAGTCATCTGCTCGGGTTTGCTCTCGGGAGCTTTTGTTCCCTGCAAGCTTTCCGTACAGCGTTGGGGGACGAGAGTGAAAATGGCGGCCTCCCAGTCTCCGCCCCCGAGGAGCCGAGAACTCGGGCCCTGCTCCTCAGTGAGCCCCAGAGAAAAGCAGTCAATCACTCCCGTCTCCCCCGTCTCCGGCCGCACTCCGTGCTCACCTGGCCTGTGACCGAGCGTTTCTATCTCTGGCACCTGACTCGGTGTGGAGTCTCCAAACCCAGCAGATCCCTGCAGTGCGCTCCTGCGCCGCTCCTCCCGGGGGAGGAAGGGGAGTCTCCGTGGATCTGCCACTTGTTGGGTCCCTGCTGGAGGAGCAGTGGCCCGACTGTGCCACGGATCACGGTTTATGGCAACCCCGAGCTGAGAGCCCTCGCCTCGGCTCCGTGTCTGCAGCCAGCTTCCCTGCTCCGATACCTGGGAGCTCTGCCGCACTCAGGCACCCCCGGTCTTTCTGTGACCCCAAGGGTCCTGAGACCACATTGTCCCACGAGGGTTCCACCCACCACTTAGCCACTGGAGCGACGTCCCTCAGGGGAGCCGACTTCTAAACGTTCCGATTTTGTGCTCCGTGGTTCTATCACTTGCCAGAAGCGGCCGACGGAGGCCCCCTCCCCCGCCGTCTATCTTCCTGAATATCACCTCGGATTCACTTCTCCGCACGTCCTACCTTCCAGAAATCGGTTGCTTTTCTGTTCAGAGAGTTGTTGCTATTCTTTTCTTCGATCTCCTGTTGAGTTCATAGGTGTTCAGAATGGTTTGATCCCTATCTAGCTGAATTCCTGGGACCAGACGAAGTTTAGGTCTCCTACTCCTCCACCATCTTCAAATTTACTCCATCAGTCTTTTTAATTGTAGACGTTCTAATAGATATGTAGTGGTATCTAATACACAGAGAATGGTATTATATCGCATTTCCCTGATGAATGATACAATCTTTTTTATGTGCTTACTTATCTTCTTTGGTAAAATGTCTCTCCAAAACTTTTGCCCATTCTGGGGGAGGTAGTTTGTCTTGCTAACTGTCAAGATATTAAAATTCTTTGTATATTCTGAATACAAATCCCTCATCAGAAATTGATTTTCAAATATGTTCTCCCTGTTCATGACTTATCTTGTCATTCTTTTAACATGTATTTCAAAAAGCTGTTCTTAACTTTGATGAAGTAATTTTCAATTTTTTCTTCTATAAATTATATTTTGGGTGTTACATAAAGAATGTGTGTTAAAGCCAAAATCCTTACAAAGACCTGCAAGATTCTAACTGAACTACCCTCCTCCATTATCTTCCTGACCTCATTTTTTACTATGGATTCCTCTTTTCTCAAGCCAGACTGGCCTCCTGCTCCTTCCTGAACAATGCAGATGCAGTTCTGTCTCAGGGCATTTGCATTTGCTGTTCCTTTTGCCTGGGATTCTCTTTTCTCAAATATCTGCAGGGCTCACCTCCTGGTCTCCTCAGATCTCTATTAAATATTCATTCAGTGAAATTGATCCTGAACTTTCTTTTAACAGCTACAATTCTCCAACATTTCCAATCCCCCTACCTTGCTTTGCCTTTGTCCACAGTACTTTCTATCATGCTGTGTATTTTTCTTTATTCTTATTTTCTGATTCCCCTACTAAAATATAACCTCCATAAAGCCAAAGGTTTTTGTCTGTCCACCAGAATTCCCAATTAGAATGTTACCTGGCACTTAGTAGGTACTCAGAGAATATCTGCTCAATGCATGAATGAGTATCTCAATATATATATTGATTTTGTCTTCATAGTTATTTGATAGTTTGGCTAGATTTAGAACACTAATTAAAAATTACTTTTTCTCACAAATTTTTAGATAAACTTTTCATTTTGTAAAAATTTAAATTTACAGAAAAGTTGCAAAGATAGTATAGAGAGTTCCCCATGTCCCCATCATTTCGTTTCCCATACTACTAACGTTTTATATTACCATATTATAATTGTCAAAACAAAGAAAATGACATTGGTACATTATTATTAACCAAACCCCTCACTTCTCTCACAATTATAAAGGCAATTCTCCAATTCTCTCTAGTTTGTAGACTGCTAATAACAAATATAGTAAGTCTGATTTTCATTTTTCTATGAGTAGGCCCATGATAGGCCCCACATATAGTCATGGGAGATCTTAGCCAAGACAGGCATGAATCCATTGTAACTTTCTCTTCTGTTAGTAAAAAGTATTCTATCTGGCAGAAAAAGAACAACCACATTTCCTAGCAGATTCTTCCATCAAAAGTCCCAGCCACTCCAGATGCAAATTAATAGTGGCCTTTCTGCATTCTTGAGGAAAAGTTATTCTGCTAATCAAAACCGGGGGTATTATAAAATCTCAGATGAAATTAGTAACCATATTAGCAGAACATCAACTTATGAGAACATTCCAAAGGAGAAGGATGTTCAGTAAGGAGCACTGCAGAGAACTGGATATATGGAACAATTAGAGTAGATGGAGACCGACCTTGATGGTGCAAATGGCAGGCATCTGTAATTTAGGTTGTTGTTCCTTTGCCTGGTCTCCAGGGGACACTGTGTCACCTTGCCTCCTTCAGAGCAGGAAGCCTGCATAGGTGTCTGACTTTAGAAAAGTCTTCTAAAAAGGGCTTAATTCCCCCCTGCTTTCTCAAGCTCCCAGCATTCATTATGTGACATTTAAGTGTTAGCTGCCTGGAACTGCCTTAAGGCTGATAGGGACCTGGCACCACCAGACTGGTATTCTCAGGAGCTTGGATTTCCATGTGTTCATCATTCTTAAATGTTTTAGGATTGACATTGCTTTAGGCCTATAGACTAAAAATCTAAGACCAAAAAAACAAAAAAAAATCACCTAAAATTTAAATAATATTCATTTGTCAGAGAAAATGTGTGTGATGCAGATTGTATTATTTTCAAAAATAAGTGGTATATGGAGTTTTAAGGAGAGTCAAGATGCTTGAAACCAGCTTACTGATGAGTCAGTATTTTAGGGGAAAAAAAACAAGTAACACTTATTTTTCCAATAACTGATTCCCAGTTGTGCCCTGATGAGCCTTTTCTTCCACTAAATACTAGGTTCTTCAATGACATCTTGACCAGCTTCCTTAACTTTTCTGTCTCTTTTGATTATGAAGCCTTATTTCAGCACTTACACTCTGCCCTTACTGGAGGATCACTATAATTATATACATGGGCTACTACCTGAACTTATCCTGAGCTGAGGACTCCCAACCTTGTAGTTCTCTGGGTACATAATTTAAATAAGCTTAGTCTTGGTTTTACAGATTCTATTTTCCAAAGATATCCCAACAGTCTATTACCTACAATATAGCCTTGACACTTCTCTGGTCAAGAGGTGGAGTCTATGAACTCTGGCCTTCACTCTTGTGACTAACAGAATAAATATCGTGGTAGATATGACTCATGGGAGTTCTAACACTCAGTAATAAAAAGCTATGTAGCTTCCCCCTTGTCTGTTGGGATACTTGCCACATAAGAAGTCTGACTACCCTAAGGCTGCCATGTTGTGAGGAAACCATGTTACACAGTGAGGCCACATAGGGGTATTCCAGTCAGAGGTCACTGGAGGTATCCCAGGTAGCAGTCCTAGCCTTCGAATCTTCCATCCGAAGTGCAAGATGCAAATAAATGAGTCTTCAGGTTATTTTTGCCCTTAGCAATTGAGTCACTGCCCCCATCCTTTAAGTATTCCCAACCAAGGACCCAGACAGAGATCATGGAGCAGAGGAAAGCTGTCCCTACTGTGCTCTTTCTGAATTCCTGACGTAAAGAGTCTGTGAGCAAATTAAAGTAATTTTTTATGCCACTAAGTCTAAGATGGCTTATTATGCAGCAATAATAATTGATATATCTAGGGTCCTAAAAATGAGTCTATCCTCTCAGTTGTCTAGGGTATTTATATGTTTAAGGCAAAAGTAACTTTCTCTAAACCTGATAAGTTTAATGATTCTTATAATGACTTCTGGACCATCAATATAGGTAGAGCAGATAATGGAATTTAAAAACTCCCAAATCCTATTATTTATACTTCTAGGGAGATACAGTCACATTGGTAGGAAAGGTAGACCAACTTTATCTGTATAATTCAGGTATTACGATTTCTACCTCTCCACATATTTTGGTGTAACTTTTTAGTCATGAAGGAGCGTCCTGCTTTTTCCTAGGTATAGCTATGTAGTAAGGAGACTAAACCCTATTAGGATGAACAAATTTTATGCATTGATTTTAACTAACAAGAAACCCAGGTAACATGTCAGAGAAATTCTTTATCTTACTTCATTATATTAATCATGAAAATGTCATGAAAATCATGAGGCCAGGGAGCCTGGGTGGTTCAGTCAGTTAGGCATCTGCCTTTGACTCAGGTCATGATCTCAGGGTCCTGGGATCAAGCCCCTCACCAGGCTCCCTGCTCAGCAGCAAGTCTGCTTCTCCCTCTTCTTCTCCCTCTGTGATCTCTCTTGCTCTTGCTCTCTCTCAAATAAGGGGTAAGGGGATGGGTTAGCCTGGTGATGGGTATTAAAGAGAGCACGCAAACAATGAATCATGGAACACGACATCAAAAACTAATGATGTAGCGTATGGTGATTAACGTAACATAATAAAAAAATAAAAATAAATAAATATAGAAAATCTTAAAAAAAGAAAGAAAGAAAATCATGAGGCCATGTTCACCATGGCTATTTGTTTCTCTAGAACTTTCTATATTTTTCCTGGGCACCCAAGCTGTTTATTTATGTCAAGCTGCCCAAATGTACTTATTGACATACCCTGCGTAAGGCCTTTCTTAACTTCTCCAGTTCCTATTTTTAGGGTACCATTAGCTGCAATCTCTTTATATTAAATGATCCATGTAGAGATAAGAGAGAGCAAAGTTACCATTATGTAGACACACACTGAGCTTCCAGTATTCAGAAATTTGAAGCGAAGCTCTGAGGATAATAGCCAATGCTTATTATCCCTCTGTCGGTACACTGAAATTTGATTACTACATTTTATCAGTGGTTAAAAATTATAGCAATTCCACTTTCATAAAAGAGAGTGAACAATTAATGTATAGATTATATTCTTTGACCATCCTGAGGAACCATTCAGGGCTTGGCTAGAGTTTTTAGGGAGAATTTGTTAGAGTCTTCTAATCCCCCCAATTTTTAGAGACGCAGATGTTTCCACTATTTTTGGTGACATCCTGTTCCAACAAGTTGGTCTGCAGGTATGAAACAATATTTTATATTCAAAGCCAATGTCTAAACCACATGCATCAGACTATCTTTAATTTGAATAATATGATGTTAAACCCCAGAGAGGGAACCTAAAAAGTCCCTTTAATTCTCTAAAGGGCAGAGTGCTCATATAACAATTAAATTTACATAAGCCCTCAAAGTATCTATATAATTTAAGACCTAAAATACCTCTACAATTTAATTGGATTTGGGAAGTTTGGTGAACTGGACTAGTAACGTAATGATTCCATATTTACCAGACTTAAATATTGGGTAAACAATATTTAATATTTTAATAATATTGTAATATTTATTTAATTTATATTTAATATTTTATATTAAACATATTTATAATATTTATATTAATTTAATATTTAAAATATTTTAATATTATTTTTGAGTGGGAATTTATCCTGTGGGATCAGAATTGTATCTAAAGCCAAAAAAGTATTACTTACCCTACCATCTCCAGAGAGCCAATAGCATACCCCCCTAGTAATGAGAGTGTTATACAGCAGAAGCCAAGAAAGTTTTGGGAAAGAGGGATGGATTAGTTATATCAAGTTCATATATTTAAAAACACAATGACAAGAAAAAATATTGCCAGGTCTAGCAATTAGGAAAAGTTTTGGCAAAATGGTAGGAAATAATGCCAAGATGAATAGAGTTGAAAAATTACAAATAAATTAAACTAATCAGTATAGAACACTCTCCAAGAATATTCAAGAAAGGAAGACAAGAAACTGGATGGGAGCTCAAATTAGATGCTCTGATAGGAAACTAAGAAAGAAAAGTGGAAAATACTCAAAATGGAAAGCAAGGTTGGAGATGATGAAAGACAATGAGGCAGATCAAGGTCACTCAACTGGTTTAAAGAATATCTAGTTAGTTGATATTATCAAAGAAGTGATTTGTTCAGTTTTGTAGAAGAAATTCTGTAAGTAGTCAGTAAAAGGGTCCAGATGAACTTTAAATTCCCACCTTTGGGTTCTTGTGTTTAGCTTATTGGTCATACTACTCCGTCTTTCAAAACATCACACGCTGAATGTAAAGCTTTTTTAAATTAATATATTTATTTTTTAAAAAGGTTTATTTATTTATTTGAGAGAGAGAAAGAGATGGTGGGACCATGGGGATGACAGAGGGAGAAAGAAAATCTCAAAAAGACTCTCCGCTGAGCATAGAGCCTGATGGGGGAGAGCTCCTATGCCCCTGAGATCATGATCTGAGCCGAAATCAACAGTCGGACACTTAACCAACTGAGCCACCCAGGCTCCCCATAATTAATATATTTCTAACATGTTTTGTAATGAGCTCTTGGAGATTGTAATATAATTGCAGCTATGCTCATTTTATAACACTGAATTAAATATTTTTAAAAGCATATCAATTTCTATGGTACAAATTAGGCCTTAACACTTTTATGCATAATGAAGATATCAAAAATGTGGAATTCCTCTAAAAATTACCAAGAGGGGCACCTGGGTGGCTCAGTTGTTAAGCGTCTGCCTTCAGCTCAGGTTATGATCCCAGGGCACTGGGATCGAGCTCCACAGTGGGCTCCCTGCTCTGCGGGAAGCCTGCTTCTCCCTCTCCCACTCCCCCTGCTTGTGTTCCCCCTCTCGCTGTGTCTCTCTCTGTCAAATAAATAAAATCTTTTAAAAAATAAATAAATAAAATAAAAATAAATAAAAATTACCAAGAAAGTGTTAGAAGATGAGGTCTTGTATAAATGCTAATAATTTATTTTTTCACATATCAGACATTTTCAGAGTTAACCTTATTTGGCCATAATTTACAGCAAAATTATAAAATAAACTTTCAAAAAGACTTTAACATTTTGCATTTCTAGAAGATTATAATTATCCCTATGTCCTCTGAGGCTTACAATTTGATAGCACACCACTCCTAATAAATAGACCAGTTCTGCAATTCTAATATAATCCTATCACATCTTATTATTAGATGATCATTAACACTTAAACCCAATGATTTATTCTTGCACTTTGCTAATATATGCTGTCATCCCTTGTAAAAGGGATTAAAGGAAACAGAGAATGTGTTCTCCCCGGGGAGAGAGACGCAGTTTATGATACAGTGGCAAATAACCCTCATGAATAACTCCTCTTCAGTCCTTATTAATGATCCAAACCTTTAACCTATGCCAAGAAAACAAACAAACAACAACCGCCCCCCACCCCCACCCCACACACACACACCACCAACAACAAAACAAAACAAAACTGCCAGGACAAAATGGGCTCAAGTGCAAACCAAGCAGAAAGAGAATCCACTTGAACAACATCTGTGTTCAAATGACTTAAAGCACCACATGTAAGTTTCTATACCTAATTCACAACTACTTTGAATTTGAGATGCCTGTGGAATAGTCGGTTTGGCCAAATACTGAACAGAATGCTAAGTCTCTTACAAGACAGGGTGCCTGGGAACAATCTGATGATTGCTGCTTTAGCTCCTTCTGTGTAAGCAGTTGATGTCCTGGTGATGGGGCTTTCACAGCTGCCCATGTTCTGGACTCCCAAACCAGGAATTCACTCCATCATGTTACCTCAAAGCCAAGAATATTCTCCTGAAAAGGAATCAGGAAAAACTAAAACTAAAGACCAAGCTCATTTGCCTCCATGAGGGTGGGTTAGTAAGGGGAAGAAAAAGTCAACTAGCCTCTGAAGTCAAGCAGAAAACCACCGCTGGAGAAATCCCCTCAAGCTTCTCTTTTCATCAATCTTCCTCCAAGACGTGACAACTACCTTAAAACAGCAGAAAGCAATGGGCTCATAAATTACTGTTGAGTCACTTCAATATTTGGTTAAATAGTAATTTCCCCTGGTGGCTGAAACCAGACAGGATGTTCTGGTATTCGTGGTTCTTGGCTGTGAGGCTTATATCTCATTTGGGATCAAATGAATAGACTCTTCATTTTCTAAAGCAAGCTGGATTAAAAAAAAAAAAAAAAAAAAAGGATACAGCCATCATCAGAATACTCAAGAGAAAACATAAAAGTACAAGACCCCACAATAAGGACGAAAACTTTTCAGATTCATTTTTCAAAGGCTCCTGAATGCAAGTATTGGGAAACCTCCTCCTGGCGCAATTAATGAAGTCTGTGCACTTAAAATGGACCAAAAGAAAATTTAGAATCTTCATTATAATTAAAAAGAGCTCCATTGTGAGACACCAAAGGCATGGGGTAGAACAGAGTAGAATACTTACAAAGGAATTAAGGTAATAAACCTAAAAATCTGAAGAAGGTCAAGTCAGAGACAATTCTCTTAGCTAGAGCTAAGGTTTTCACTATTTCCTTAGGAAGGAGAAAGTAAAATGCTAATCTCAAAACCCTAGCCTACAACATTATAGTTGTCAGATCTACAAAATAACTAAAGTATATAATGTTCCAGGTCTACAACTTATGTTTATTCATTTGCAATAAATCCTTTTATTGTTCACATGAAGCCCTTCCAGAAGTAGGACGAATCATGACGTGGCCCTTGCGGGGTGTGTGCTCAGAATGGGCAGGTCATGCAAGCTTCACCTTACAGAACAGCACCTTAACATTTATTGCTGAATACAAGAACTATAACACCTGATTTTATTCATTCTTTGAAAAGCATTCACTGAGCACTTACAATGTGCACTGCCTTCTGAGAAATAAAAAGATGATAATTTGTGGGTGGCTAAGGAGAAGGTTGCAAAGGCATACAAATAAATACCAAGTGAATGACAGATCGAAATCTCCTGATTCCCCCAGAAGCTGTTCCCCTAGCTGTTTTGCAATGGCATTTGGCCACATATCTCTTACAAACATTTCCACTCTATTGTAATTAGTTACTAGGGAGAAGGGACTGACATATTCAAGTTTGTATTCCCACAGTATTATAAATACAGTGGGTGCTCTGGAGTATGTTTTTGGAATGGATGAATGAATTCAGGGGACAGAGACTAACTTTCAGTTCATGTGATCTGGAAAGACTTCAAGATTAAGGCAACTCAGCCACAAAGATTATGGTAGAAAGAAATCATAGTGGGAGATAATTTAGAGGAAAATGCCTCTAGCCTGGATAATACAACCGGGAACTTTCCATCCTGTCTCCTAATTCACAGAGTTTTCCTTCCCTATGACCTTTTCCTAGATCAGCCTTCAATATGTGGCACCTACAAGAAAATAAATTATAAGACAAGTGGAGATGATTTTTATATTAATTCAACTTTTGCAGACCTATTCAGTTCATGGAAGAAGAAGATAAAGATTTGATTTGAATTTTCCAGATAAATTACAGCTGTCAACATAGCTATATCTGTTGAAGTCCTGTTCCCTTAGGACAGTTTGTTTACTATATGTTGTGGACTGAATTGTGTCCCCTTAAAATTTCGTATGTTAAAGTCCTATCCCCTAGAACCTCAGAATTTAACTATATTTGAAGATAGGGTCTTTAAAGAGGTAACGAAATTGAAATGAGCTCATTAGGATGGGCCCTAATGCAATACGACTGATGTCCTTATAAGAAGAGGAACTTGGAGCACAGATAGGTACAGAGGGAAAATGATGAGAAGACACATGAGAAGCCAAAGAGAAAGGCCTGGGACATAAGGAACCAACCCTGCCAATGCCTTAATCTCAGATTCCAGCTTCCAGAACCCTGAGAAAATAAACTGCACTTGTTTAAATCACCAGCTCCAACCAGCAAAATAGTACACTGCACATAAACTTTGTAACACTTTCGCCATGGTTCAGTGGAAAAGTCTGCCCATCTTTGGCACTCGGATTAACTGATGAGAGGAGGGAGTGGGGCTCCCATTCTTGGATGGAGGTGCTATTATGTGCAAACCGGTGGCCCTGGAGATAAATGACCCCTTAGGGTGACCCCCAACTCCCGCACAGAATGCAAAATCATCCCAGCCACTGGACTACCTTCGAGAAAGAAAGAAAACAATTCTATAACAAGACCGTGACCTCTAGTGGAAGCTGCGCAGAATTACAGAGATCCCAGTAAGTCTCAATCCTTAGAGAGAACAGATTTAAACGTTAGAGTGACCTCGGAGGAATTTCCAAGGAGAGTAGTGTTATTCGCAACCACTTAGTAAGTCCAAGTTGAAAGCAAGTGTAGAAGAACAGAAAATAGGAAAACTTGCAAATCACGTTAACATCACCACAGAAGGCAAGGCAGGCAAGACGGAAAAGCACATGCGCAGGAGTGTCTCCACGCTCACGTCCTGGGAGGGGTTTCTAGCTTATCATTGAGCATGTGCTGGGGGGACCATAGCGGAGGCTCCCCCCACACAGAGTTGCTGGGTAAGAACCTAAATTTCAAGAAGGTTCCCCAGGTGATCTATAAACATTAAAATTTGAGAAGCACTGTAGTCTGGCTCGTTCGGAAAGTGGACATTTTAGTGCTGTCTTTGGATTTTCTCTAGTAAGTCCAGGTGGGGAAAGGCAACTCACCCTAAAGCAGCCACTACCCAGGACACAGTTCTAGGTGCTAAGTTCCTAAGCTCATTTTTCTGCACGTAACTACACATGGTGCAACTACTCATAAAATATACAGATTAAATTAACAAATGTTCAAGTGGTCACTTTTTTTTTTTCCTTTTAAACTTTTAAAACTCCACTAATGACAGCTTTGAAACCCTGATTTCCAGGGGTTTCCATGAAAATGTCAATCCTTCTAGCCCTCCTATTAATCATCATCCTGCTGTCAGGGAAGCAGGGAGTTTGAATTTTAACTCTTCTTAATGAATATATTTCACATACCAAAATTATCTCAGCAATTTGCTTGGCAGGTCTAGAAGCCGTTACTAAATTGCATTCAAATGCATTTCAACTGTTTCCTAAACCGACTACAGTTTTTCTTCACAAATGATTCTCCAGCACGGTACAAAGAAACAGGCATTTTTGTTCATCAGGAAAGACATTTTTTCTTGTAATCCCACCCCCCAAACCAGAGTATATTAATTTAAAACTGTAGTTCATTTCCAGTGGTGTCTGAGTGACTGTTTAATAACCAGCTTTCAACAACAACAGAAAAAGGTGAAACCCCGATTTGTAGCATTTGCCAGTTTCCAAGTGTACACATCCCATCCTGAGTAATTCCAAGATACCAACATGATCAGAGTTGGGAAGAGATGTACACAACTGCCTCATGCCAGCGCAGACAGGGACCACTAGTTACTTCCAAAATACTACCAAACACCCACCCCCATTTCCCAAGCTGTTTCCTTATTAGCTTCAAAATACATGTCGGTGTACAATATGTGTGCTACGCAATGGCACAATCTTAATACACACCCAAACAAAACTACCAATTTGGGGGGAAAGTACTACTTTTATTAATGATGGGATTAATGTTTTTCTCATAACAGTAAGATGGTTATCTATCATAAAAACTTAATGCTACTTTGTATGAAACTTTCAGGGGCATAGATATGAAACAGCAGTTGACTCAAAATTTACTCTAAAAAGCTTACCCTTGGGGCACGCCTGGGTGGCTCAGTCGATTAAGTGTCTGACTTTTGATTTCAGCTCAGGTCATGATCTCAGGATCATGAGATCGAGGCCCACAGAGCCCCACGTTGAGCTCCATGACAAGATTCTCTGAACCTCTCCCCTGCCCCTTCCCCCCTTCCCTCTCTTTAAAAAAAAATAATAAATAAAGCTTACCCTTCCCATACTTGTCTGTAAGGAGCATCCAATGAAAGAGGCTAACTCTGTGTTTGGTGTCTTTACAACTACTATAAGATAGTCTCCCTAGTTACAGCAACCCACCTACCACCATTCATTACCAATTGCTTTTTGTTGGCAAGTTCAAGGCCTTTCCATCTCAGCCAGTCATGCCCCTGGCAGTTCCTGTGCTCCATCTTTAATCTCTCCATCTCACACCAGAAAAAAATAACTTGTCTAAATTTTTATTAATTTCCTAAAGACCATGAGCTACCTCCTAAATTAATTCACTGATTTTTCAGCATCAATGCCACAAGACAATGGAATGCCACTGTTAGGGGTTTAATTCTATGTTCCCCAAAGATGCTGAGGTCCTAACTCTCCATACCGGTTAATGTGACCTCATTTGGGAATACAGTCTTTGCATAGGATCAAGTGAAAATGAGGTGATCAGGATGGGTCCTAACGCAATATAATAGGCGTCCTTGTGAAAAGAGGAAATTTGGACACAGAGCCAGGCATGTCTGGAGAGAAAACAATGTGAAGAGACCCAGAGAGAAGACAGCCATCCACAAGCCAAGGACAGAGGCCTGGAATACATCTTTCCTCAAAAGGAGCCAACCCTGCCAACCCCTTGATTTCAGATTTTCTGGCCTCCAGAACTGTGAGACAATAAATGTCTATTGTTTAAGCCATCCCGTCTGTGGTACTTTGTTGTGGCAACCCGAGCAAATGGATACAGTCATCATCAGAAGAGGTATGGCCCACGTAATTGTTTTTTACTCATATCCAACTTAGAAAATTAGTTACACTTTTATTCTTGTAAAACTTGACCAAATTCTAGGTTATTTTAATAATAATGTCATGGTCAGTATCTGCATTCTGAGATGTTTTCATAGAAGGAAGGAAAAGAGTAGAAATACAACTGGCATCATCCACAAGCCTGGCTCTATCAGTAAGAGGGTGAAGCACACATAATGATTTCTCACAGTGTCATAATAGAAAACGTGGTTGAGAAATCCTAAAATGTGATACAAAACTATTAATAATTCCTAAGACACTTACTAACCCCTACTAAAGGAGACCTAAATGTGTAAATAAAGAGACCTCGCCTTAACCCATTCCTCTAATGGAGAAATCTCTGAGACTCAAAGCAGATTGGTGTGGAAGATGTGCTGAGGAAGAAAGTCCTCCTTGGCACCCTTCCAGTGGACTCCACAGTCCACCACCAACTCCATCTATGTTAATGGTGGGCTCTGAAAATGAGTTTCTAAGCCCAAAGGCATAAAAACAGAAACATAACGCTGAAACTATGCTCGAAACTCTCATTTTTGAATCATAACATTTTAGAGCCTGGAGGGACCTGGGAGGCTCATATTTTATAAGAAAGAAGTGAAACCTAGAGGTACTTCACGAAGCTTGCAATGAGTGGGAAAACTCAACTTCGCTTCTGGGTTTCTTTCCTTCTCACTCCAACCAGCAGAAATGGAGCTTAAGAACCTGATCATGTCTCCTAGTTACCTGAAGAGTTTTTCTAAAAATGCAAATTTCCAGGGCTCAAACTTAAAAATTCTGATTCAAATCTCAAGTTTGGTTCACGGATCTGTAGTTAAACTCTGGGGGAGATTTGGCCATGTAGTGAGGTTTGGAACCACTGTGGAAACAATTCTGCCCAGAGACCTATGACCTTTGATCTGCTTCTAATTCCACTTGGACCCAGCCCTGTGTGATGATTACGATGTCTTCTCACATCCTGAGAAAAATGCTAAGAATCCTGTGGGCCTGCTTATCATGCCCAGCACACTTACACTGAGCCTTGTACTGGAGAAGCTGCTCCCCCCAACTCCTGGGCAAGTTCTAAGTACACAGAATATTTTAGAGCTGAAGGGGAAAAAACTAACCCCAAATTTCTTAAAACGACCTTCTTGAATATTCTCATCTCATACTCTTTGACTTCTGTTCCTTCACATGCCTGAATACAGTCACTTTGCAGCCTCCCAGATAGCCATGTGCCCATCCACCCCGGGTGAGATGACTTATGTCAGGAAAGTTGTGATAAGCACAGGTTTCATTTATTTTCAATCACTGCTGTGTCTCCCAGGGGGAGGAGAGTTGATTTAAAAACAAAACAAAACAAAAAATTAATAAAACTATGGCATAGTGAATCATAATTACTTATAAAATGGGATAGTTCATACTGGGACGCAGGGTTTCCTGGGGACTGTGGAGACTGAGGAGAACGCCAGAGAAAGCTGAACTCAGGACTCTGGAGCTGGAAGTAACTTGGTGCTGGTGGCAGTGAGCATAGGGGCTGTAAACTACAAGCTGTGGGACCAGGGTGAGGTTCCGTCTAATTTCTGGACGTCCATCCTGAACTTTCTCACTCTCACACTTGAAGATCCCACACAGCATCGTAAGGGGAGACTGAAACTCTAAACTTTAATAAGGGGGATGGTCGTACTGGAGATTTCACCCTTGGAACATGGCTCCAATAGTCTCTGTCTTCATCCCCACTCTACAGCCTGAGGTGAGACTCTTATCAATGCTGAACTACTTCAGCAGCCCCTAACTGCTTTCTCGCCTCTAGATGCATCCATACTCATGCCCGTGTAGCAATATCCTTCCCATTCAAGATCTTCACTCTCAGTATTTGCAGCTCCCACTCACCACAGTGATCTCCGGGCTTCTGGGAAATGGGAACTACCTCCTTTGTGCATCTCTTTGGAGATTCCTGCCCTATAGAGCCTATAACAATACCAGGGTTTCTTGGCCAAACTGGAGAACCAGAGGAAGATACGGAATAGCCACATTTTGAAAACTTCCTAGTTGGTCCGTCTCTCTCGAGAAACCATATTTCTTTGCAAGGAGGGGAATGAGGCTTTTTTGGAATTTGTGCTTCAGAGTCTAGAGTTGGCCTTTTGCCTTTGTTTTCAGCCCTGAAACATGAGACTAGCTCACGAGACTGTGGCAGACAGCGTGATTAGTACTAAATTCAACTTCAGATTCCTTCAGGTCTCTTCAGAAACTGCATTCTGAGCCAAAACTGTCCCACCTTTTCAGCAATGAAATAGATACACCACATTTTTCTATTGACATTATGTCTGACTTTGGGTTTCGTGAGTCCATAACAAAATGCTTTCATAATGAGCAAAGTATCTTCTGACACAGAGACATGCTGCACAAATCACCTCATGAATATGAACCTGTGGCATTTTAGGTTTAGGTCAAGCATTTACTCAGTCCTTCGGTATCACGGAAGAACAGGGATAAACCTTCCAGCACTCTGGTATGGACTCCCCAAGAAGTGATTCAGAGATTCAGAAGCTTAACTACAAGATGTCAGAGAAATTCAAGTCACTGATCTTTCTCTCAGGGACATCTATCTACAGAGACCGGGAGGCACAGACCCACCTGGCACTTGTCTTAGGAGATCACAGAAAGCTCCCAGACACCTGCAATGTGGGGAAACTCTTCCTCCTGCCTGTGCCTTCAGGAACCAGCACTGGCCAGGCCAGAACTGAGATTTTCCAGCCACCTTGGATCCACCATGGCCATTCTAGGAGCACAAAGCCCTCAATTCCCTGGCTTTCAGGGACCTCCATAAAGGAAGAAGAAAGAATTAGAGAACTCTCCCCTCACTGGCTTTTCCTATCTTCTACCCCCAGTTACTCCTGCCTGGACAAATATACACAACATAGCACTATTCCTAAATCAGAACTTAGGAGTCATGGAGCATCAATCACCATAACAGCTAGAGCAATTTCAGTCCATCTGGTAACTGCTCAACTGAAAAAAGTAAATAAGGTACACGATGTAGCTAGAGGCCAGCATTTTCCTACTTCTGGTATCTCTTTCATTCTGCAGATCTGTCTCCAACTTTAAGCATCACCTCTTTCTGGGACTGATGTCTTCTCTGTGGTCATTAAGCCCCTGATGTCATGGCAATGTCAGAACCTTCCAATCTATGCAAGGCTGTCTCAGAAATTTGTTCTTTTAACCCTACTGACGTTCTGTCCGGGTCTTGGCTAGTGTGCCCCTGTGATCCTACTCGCTGGGAGCATGAGGCCAGTCGTCTGTTCAAAGGAGATGGTGGACACAGAAGTTTCTTCCTCTTGAGGCCACCAGGGAGGACTCTTCATTCAGGCCCAACTCTCAGAGAGTACCTGAGGCAAGATCTCAGCTTTATTCCCTACCATCCCACGTCTTGACCAATCCAAATGTAGATACAAACATTGCTTTCATTCTGAAACCTAACTTCAGCCAGCTTTCTGCTTCTGTTATGAGTCTCCCCTCTGTGTTTCTCCCACAGGTGCTGACTCCCTCATCCAAATTAGCTTTCACAAATACCTCAATTTACAAAAGCTATAAATAAAATTCCATCAATGGGACTGGAGATGATCTCTGAACAGGGGCACCCAGGTGAGAATTGGTGTCCTGACCTTCCCGAGGCTTCTTCAAATTCCCCAAAGGTGGCTAATTGCCTTTGACAGATGAGCAAGGGCCCGCTTCTTGACAGCAAGAAATCAAGGACCTCTGAATTATTCCAAATAAAAACCAAGAAGCATATAACAACGATAAAGCTAAATTCATACATTCTTTAGGAGATGGAAAACTTCAATCATCCTCCCTGTGCTTTGGAAAATTCATGAATAAATAAATATGTTAATGCAAATAGCTCCCACCTCAGAGATGGTTTGTAAGAGGATGCCCTGTCCTTAAACTAAACTGCATTCTAAAGCAACTCTCCCACCTGACAGTACATCTGGCAGAATTCGAGAGTAGGACTGACCTTTACTCAGCCTGTAATCTGAACATGTAATTGATGACAACCTCCAAAAGGATACTAACATCTGACCAGGTACTATTACATTTTCAAGGTAATTTGTGTCATAATGGTTGATTTAAAAACACGTACAAACAAGCGTATGCAGTACAGAATATAATCACTTGTTACTCCTCAGGATCTAAGAGAAGCAGAATGGATTTTTAAGAATCAATACACAAGCCTAAGCCAAATGGATTGTTCACTGGAACCTGTTCAGCTGAACCACGGACTCACAATCCCCACATGGTCCTCAGCCGAGCTGGGTTAAAATGGAAGAATCCTAGGCTACCCACCCCCCCACTCGAGGAAATTTTAGGTGTCAGAGGGAAGAAAGGCTGCAAAGCAGTCCCAGTGACCAAGAAATCAGAGTCTGAGACAGTTTCGGGATGAACCAAGTTCTATGTTAGAGCAGGAGAGAAGGCCCTAAACACCAGGCCTGGTGCATTTTTCTCCCCCCTTGAAGTGCATTGTTCGCAGCAGCCTGGAACCACGAGCATTCTGGGAGCCTGGCGCCCTGGAAGAGTGGCAGCCAGAGATGTGACAGGCTGAGAGGAGAGCATAGAGCAGGATGTGTGGGACACTCCTGAATGGAATGTGTCCTAGCTGCTAAGGCAAGAAAACCAGAGTGGGGGGGGGGGCGGTATTTTGATTCAACAAATGATTCTATGGACAGTACTTTCCAGAACCCTGTGCCTTAGTGCATCCTTGGGTAAAATGAGTGTGGCAAGGAGGCTTTTAGGGTGAAAGGGATGACTTTTCTTCCAACGGCAGGATGCACTGATGAACAATTTCTGGATCAAAAGCACTCACCTGGCCTGGACTAGGCCAACTGACCAGGGTGACAATGGGACACATTAAGCTTCTGGCCACCCCAGAGCCTGCAGAAGTGGCATCGCCTGGTCCTAGGACTCCGCACTGTGTCTCTAGCCACACATCAGTGGTAGGACTCAAGGGCTCAAGGGGTGCCACAATTTTTTCAAAAGTAAAAAAAGATAAATTTGATTTACTTTTAAACATTCACATAGCCATATGACGATTTGGGGGCTGGCAGGAATTTGTGAAAGAGAAGGGAGGCATTGGGGACAGGGAGAAAGCTATCCCATATCCATGGGATAGTCAAATACTGAATTCTTTCCTATCAAATAAGCTAACTCAAAGGCCAACACTTATAGCCACATAGTCAGAGGCAATGTCATATTCATGATATCCTTGTTTATTTTACTCTTAGGGACTGATTTTTATCAACCTACATTCCAGACTACATTTTCTAAATTTCATAATCTGGATTCTATCATTGTAAATCAGAAGCCCACACATTCAAACATCACTTAATCATTAATAACTCACACAGGCATAATTTAAAACACATACACATGATTTAACTTTGCTTTCAGTGCACAATGGAGATGAGTAAACTTCACAAAGCTATCATATTTACAAAAGTAATAATCCATGCTTCTTTAACAACAGTTGTCTAATAAATAAAATTGAAGCAATAAATATAATTGTAACATCTATCGGGTAAGAAAAACATAGAATCGTGTGCAGATACGGTTTACTGTCATGACTCATCATTTCCGCAACCCTCTTAGAATAATGGGAAAAAAGCACCTAAACGAATGCTAATTCAGAGTTCAGACCAAAAGCTTCCTAAGCAAAAATTCTAACTCTTGTTTTTTGGTTAGTAGAGGAAGTCAAACACTAATGTCATTTATAACTAGGGTGTGATGGTAACAGATGAGCCTTTTCCCCACTCTGTACCTCTCTGCCAGAAATGTGGGATCCAGGTGTCAGCTATTCCATACTTAAGCCTCCATATGGACTTTCTAGAAGATAATGGGCATAAACGTACTTAGCATATAACCCAGCAGGCACTCCATAACTATTATTTTCTCGTCCCATCCTCCTTCCAACATTACTAACTCACCTGATTGTAATTAAGTCTTGTTTCCTTAAGGCATTGGAGCTTGAAATGAAATATGAACAAACTCCACTGTCGAAAAAAATACACATAAACTAGAAGACCCGACTCTTTCCACTCTTTTAAGTGTTCTGTGCCTATAAAAACCATTTCTTTAGCTCGAATACCCGTCTACCAGCAGGTCACCATCACGGTCCTCTGCATCCTCTCTGCACACAGCATGATGTCCCCCTCATCAGAATCCCCCACGTTAGCCTTGCAGGGATCCACAGGAGATTGCTAGGGATCCAAGTATCATCACTCAGAAAGGGAACATTTACTCCCAAGTGCTATCAAGTATCATGACAGTACAAAATGGCACTACCTTCAGGATCAATATATATGTTGTTAGTTTTAATATCACTTAGCTATAATAACAAAAGGAGGGAAAATCTATAACCTACATCTCTACCTCATAGCCTTATCTTATCTATTGTGTTTCCCAAGACCATGTATCTCCTTTACCATGGATGACTGATTAAAAACCTATATATATACTCTGCTTTACAAGCATTTACTTATTTATTACTAATGCTCTAATGCACAAAGTTCCACTATTTTCTTTAATAGAAATATTGCAAAACATTAATACTTCACTGTTATGGGAAAATGCAAAAAAGAAATGTTCCCACTGAGTACTCTAGAGGCCCCTATTATGCTTCATACCTCTCACATAAAATAACTCATGCATTCATTCGACAGTTATGAAGCTCTACCATGTACCAGGTACTGTACCCACCAGATACTGAACTCACAAGAGTGAATAAGACAGAAATGGTCCCACAGAAATTACATTCTAGCGAGAAAGACTCAAACTAAGCAAGCTAAAACTCTTCTTAAAGTCTCTAAAAAGATGAGCAGGGTGTTGTGATGGAGATTAGTAATGCAACTGGCAGACGAGGACCTAAGAGAGGGGGAGCAGTTGGGAAAGGTCATTTTGAGCAGGTGACGTGTGATCTAACACTTGAAGAACAAGAAGAAGCAACTGTGCAAATAGCTGGAGGCATTGAGGAAAGAAGGCTAGATGGCTTCGACGTGACCCCATTTCTGTCTCCCTAAGGCCCTCCTCTGTCACCCTGCTGTACCATCCAGGAACACACTACACCATGACTCAGGTGCATTCTCATACTGCCCTCAGAGGCCCTCCATGTGGTGTCCAGCAAGGCGTCCCTCCCCCAGGTGCTGAATCTCACATGCATAAAGAACACACTAATAGGTGACAACCAAAATTAGTCAGACTGACCTTGCTTTCCAAAACACAATCAGAATGCATGGCTAACACAGCAGTTTTCAAGCTGTGCTCTGCAAAGACAAAGGTTCACTCAGAGACCATTTTCATACAAGGCCAAGAAAGTGGGGTGTCACCTGACTATGACCACTTTCATCTATTTAACAGAGTGCAATCTGTCCAAGATTTCGTTTAATAAAAGAGTTGCGTGAGTGAAAGGGATATGAAAATCATGTTTTCTAGCCTGTTCTAGGAACTTTAAATGAATCCAATCTCTCAAATATGAGAAGACATGTTGGCACCTGATCTATGGTTCCTCCAGGCCACCCCCTATTTTTCTATTCACTAAACCTAAATCTCTTCTGTCCTTGTGCCCCAGCCCACACTCCATTTTGGCCTCATGCCTTGTATCCAGTTCTCTGCCTCACCTATAAACTATCTGATGAGCCAACTTCCTCCTCCTTACTTTAGGGCCCCCCCCAAAAAAAAACCCTTAAAATTAAAATACAGAGATCATTAATGTATAAAAGTTAGCTCAATCCAGAAACAAATATTTCTGACAATGATTCTAAATATGTCACTGATTTTCTGTGAGGAAAAAAATTGAGAAAAATAATAAAAATTCAGCTTGCCAAATTTTCAAAATAACTATGTGAAAATATGCAATGAAATCCAAATACAAAATTAATCAAAATGCATGCTATAGTCTCTTATTATGACCTCTCTTTTATTGGAATATATCTCCCCATCCACCATCTCTTTACTCTGGAAGTACAAAAAGGACAAAATCAGGGTTGAAAGAAGAGAGAAAAAAAATACAAAGACTAAAAAAAGTAGAAAGAGAAAGGGAGCAGGACTGTTTATACATAGGTTTAAAAAACATAAGGTCATCTTTCAAACTTCCAAAAACTGCTACTTCTAAAAAGTAATAGATTTTCCCACATATATTACTGTATAGTGACTTCATATCAACAGTCTACATAATAAGCATCCTATGGAAGGCATCCATCCTTAATTGTTATGAAAATTTTACTCATTGCATTCCAAGCCTAGACTAATCACTGCATTCCAAGCTCAGTGGACTCATTGCATTCTAAGCCCAGATGAACTGGTCTCTGCTGATTTTCAGGGCAGCATACACAGCTCTCTGGACTTTTGTTTCGGGGTTAGTGAAAATTAGATGCTGAGACACCAGGGAACAAGGGGACTCATTTTAACTGTCACAGATGCCTGTGCAACCCAGAGAAGACATCTGTATTGTATTAGCTATGTTAGAGGTGCCCACTTAATGTCTTCGTCAAATTTATTCTGTTATGATGAGTTGATTTCCACAATGCAATTTCCAGTCAGAAGCATGAAATCAAAATCAGTCAACTACATTCTAGCTTCCAATAGGGTGCAATGAATGAGTAGAATTAAAGTCAGCTAAGTCACCACTGATTAGAGAATTAGTGAAAACCTCAGATCCACAAATCAACAGGATTTATTTGTGTTGTGAAATCTAAAGAAATCAACGGTCATGTGACTCTAAAATAAACATACTGAATACTAATACTCAAACTATTCTTTATTTGAATTCCACAGAGGGTAGGAAGCCAATATGTATTCTCAAAAACAAGAACAGGAATAATTTACTGGCCTATCTGCATATTAGCAGCCCATGGAAGGCTTTTGGTAACCATCATCCATCTGTTCCTGCAACCTGTCAAAACCAAATTAATTAATTGGATTTCCCTGGCCTCCTGATACAGAAGATAAATTTACACATGCATATACAAGAAGTTACCTTGGATTTCTTTGGGAAGAAAACTTATATTAAAACAAAACCACAAACACAAGAGAACAACTAGTTTTTGGATATCCCTCAGAGCAGACACAAAGTTCATTTAACATTTCAGGACTTAATAATAAAAAAAATTAATTCTGTGATCTCCACCTACTTCTTGAAATTCAAACCTGGGGCTCCATTGGGGCTCTAGAGATGTAGGTATGGGAAAAGTTTGGAAAAGAGGGTTCCAACAGAATAAGAAAAGTCACCCCTCTGAAGAAATCTGGAGGGACAAATTTTTGCAGGCCAGAAAACACAGAACAATCTTAAGAGGCGAAATAAACTCTTCTAGTTCTAACTCAGGCACAGCTCCCATTCTGGTGTTGCCAAATGGCCCTACACTGGCTTAGGGTGAGGAAGTATTTAAAGGTGTTCACAAACAACATGTGCCACACATCTTTGCCGAGTCCCTCCTCCCCACGTAATGAGATCATGGCATCCTCCAGCAGAACATTTGTGTCTTTGTAAGACTGTAGGTCCTGAGTTGTCCCTCATATTGCTTCACCAAGAAGGCAAACCTACATCAATTTACTTTATAAATATGGTTCTAATTAGAATTCTATCTGCATTCATCCTCTTGTAAAATTACATATAAATGAGCATTTTGTCTTTTGTTGTAATCACAATCTTAAAAAGGTACAAGGTATTTAAAAATATTTAGAAGAATATTGAAATAAGCCCTTATTCTTAATAACTGTTAAAAGCCAAATAGATCATAGTGCATAAATAAATGAGGACTCTTAAAATAAACACGTTTATCAACTTCATATCAATTCATAGATATTTTATTTGAGAAGGCATGTAAAGTAATCTTGAATATTAAAAGCTTGTATTTCTTCCTATGAATTCTATAATTAGATGCTAAACTCACCAATCATTCCCATTAAACACAGTGTATCTAGTAAAGTTTATTACAGTAACATGTCACTATGATCAACATACATATGTCTAGGGCTTTGTGTGTCTCTCCACCCACCATAATTACTTTAAAGGCAATATTACAAAACCACACTTTTATTTTTATCTTGACTACAAATAGAATGGCTTAGTGAGCCTTCATGGCCTTACTTTTGTTAAATTAATCTGTACACTACAACTATAACTCTTCCACCTGAACATGTTACAATTCACTTATATTAATTTGTCTCCCCAGGAAATGAAATAATTGAAAACTCGTAAACTTTTCTTTTGAGGAAAAAGAACTTATTATTTCATCCAGGAGATGACTAACTTAATCATGTCTGTGTTCACTCCTCCCCTCCAGATATAACACACCCATGAAAGTTATAGCTGTCCCAGGACATCAGGCCTGTCACTTTTCCCCAGATCCACTCTGACTGCCATGCGCTAAGGGAATCCCAGCATGCCTTATGCCTGAGACTACATGAATTAGACAGTAATTAATGGTTATTATAGAAAAGACAGACTAAGCTTGGGGGAACAAGTCCTAGAAGGTGAGTTTGAATTGGCATTTGGGGGAAGGGATGTGCCGATAAAAGACAAAGAGAATATGAGATAGACCCAAAAAAGGACAAATGGCTGGACTTCAAAGTAAGCATCTTCACTGCCTCATAAACACGTTATAGTTTCTTCGGTAGAAAAGGATTCCCAATTAGAAGTAAGTTTGCAATAGGTACAATTTGCCACTTTCCCTACAGCTGGCCCTCATCAGAGGCCCCCCAACCATAGAACTTTCTGGGTGAATGGATAATTGATAATATCCTGCCAGATGCCTCTTAGCTTGGATGCTTATTATTAAGTTATCTCTCCTAAAGAAATATGAAGCTGAAATTACAGGGACCATGCAGACAAAATTCAACTTTAGATACCACCTCACACCAGTCAGAATGGCTAAAATTAACAAGTCAGGAAATGACAGATGTTGGCGAGGATTCAGAGAAAGGGGCACCCTCCTACACTGTTGGTGGGAATGCAAGCTGGTACAGCCACTCTGGAAAACAGTATGGAGGTTCCTCAAAAAGTTGAAAATAGGGCGCCTTTTTTTTTTGTAAAAAAAAAAAAAAAAAGAAAGAATTAAGAGTTCTAGACCACACAGGAGTCTGTCTCTTGCATAAAACTGAACTTAAAAAAAAAAAAAAAGCAAAAACAAAAAAAACTTATGAAATGGGAATTCTTAGGCAGGAAATTCTAAGTTGTCATCTCTGGTTTTGTTTTTTTGGTTTTGTTTCATTTTGTTTTGTTTTGTTTTTTCAAATTTGCCAAGAGTGGCTAAACAATTGTTAATGGCACTCTTGGTGATAAATTCCAGTAATTAAAACATACATTCATACAATATTTGTACAAAACCAACAGATTAAGTACCAAGAACAAAAGAGGCTATAATATGATGGGTGTGAGGATACATTTATTATAGAGCAGTCACTCTAAAAACACTTAACAAATTACTTAGGGGAGACATTTTTTCAGCCTGCACACTTATTCAAAGGAGTGGGAGGAGTGCTGTATTTGAAGTATGATTAATATAACAAGAACAATTACAACAAAAGCCACTTTACCCATTCCCAGATCAGAATATCCTGGAAAAATAAATTATGTGCAAATATACTTGAAAAAATACAGGGCTTTGAAACTATTTCTATAAAATGCATTCTATAAATGTGACCAAAAGACATTTCCTTTGCCCCAACAAGTTGAGAGTAGAGGAGCAGAAATGTGTTCTGGGTAAAGAAGTGGAAGAATTTAATGATGTCCTCTGACAAATTACACTACATGATTGCATTTCTTCTTGCCCTGGAAATTTATGATCAGTAGACCACTTCTCCAATCAGTAAAACAACATCATAGACAGGAAAAGCATGACGTTTAACTGGTAGGAATGGGGAGAGCCCAGAGACAGTCACCCCGAGACCTTGGTTCAAATGATGGCCCTCGCCCTAGTCTACTGTTTGTGCTTGGGGAAAGTCATTTCAGATTTGAAGAGGGCTGGGTGAAATGTTTTCCCTAAAGACCACAAGGTATGTGGAAGTTCTCCGTCACATCAGGCATATATCTGGCTTAAATAATGCCCCAAAAGGAAGGATCATGAGTTAATATATCTAATATTCCTGGGGTCTGTGGCACAATGTTTCCCTCAAGCACTACAAGGAAAAACTGCCCATAATAAATATTCAAAACAGGGAGTCCAGTATCAGTTTTCTTTTTAAATTGATTTGTAGCACCCCACCCACCTCCCAAAAAGCCTAAAACAGTGATTCTCAATCTTTGGTGCTTATCATTCCTGCTTCACTTATTAAAAATATATACTCCCAAGACACACACTCCAGGAATCTGGATTTAGTGGGATTTAGGGAGAACCCAAGAAGTTGCATTTTTAAAAATTACTCCAAATAACTTGGAGATAGTCTGTGAACCACCATTCACAACCACACCCCCATATGGCACTCTTCAGCCTGGAGGATAAATAATAAAATTTTGAAAGCGTTTATCATTATCATCATTGCAGATCATTTTTTTTCTTACCTATATTTTCTACATTGGTGTATAGTAGTAGTGTAATGGAATAATCAATCACAAAGGATTTTGAAAGAAAAGAAATGGCCTTAAAATCATATGGAAGATCCCATCCTGTTAAGAAAGCACATTTGTACACAACACCATGGCAGAAAGTGGCTGAGGGTTTTCTCCTGTAATTCAGGACAACATAACTCAGTCCTAGTCTTAAAGGCATGAGAAAACAGTATTTAGCAATGCAAAAGCAGACAATGAGTTAAAAGAGAGGGGGACAGCAGAGGAGGATTAAGAAAAAGAGAGAGTGGCATTGCTATTATCATTAGACAAATTTCCATTTTTCTCCAATTTCACTTTTTCTTTTTAAAAATTCCCTTTCCCCTTTTTCATCCTCTCCCCATTTCCCCTTTTTCCTTTATGTCTTCCTTAGATACCAGTAAGCAGTTTCAGAAACCTGAATCCAAAGAGAAAAACAACTTCTGAATTCTATTTTTGTTCCACCTCTTGACCCAACTCTCCCACATCAGATACTTTTTAACTGTGCAACAGATCACTTGTCCCTTATGGGAAAAACTGTACTGCTTTTACTTATCCTCTGGAACAACACAAAAACTGGTACAGAATAGTTCTGTGTAGTGTTCTTTTCTCCATCACTGCTATGTGGCAGACCCCAGCAGGAGTAAGCTGTGGCCAGGTATTATATGGAAAGGGACCACTTACCTTCCCTGGGCACCATTGTCATGACCTCCATGGTCACTGGATGTTCGTCCCAATCTGGAAGGCTTCTTTTAACTTGCATCTTTGAAGAAGAAGAACAAAAAGGAGGAGAAAGAGAAGGAGAAAGGGAAGGGGGTAGAGAGGAGGAGTGGGAAGAGGAGAAGGAAGGAGAAGCAATTGAGAAAAAATAAAGCAATATATGGGATTAATTAGACATGTTTTATTAAATAATTAAACTTAAATATGCACATAGCAAAATATAATGTGCAGCTGACAAGTCTAATGTATTTTGTTGCCAATATCCCCTCTTAAGAACATTAGTAAAAGCCTATATCTTTAGTGGCTTCTAAAAAAATTCCTCTATTTCTATTGTCATTTAAGTTGTGTACAATTCACTGATCATCTTCTATATTCAGATACCATTCCAATACAAATCCATATCAATCCATTCCAGATTGGTCTCTGCCTCAGATCAGAACTAATACATATACTGTAAAATTTCGTTTTAATCTGTCCACAATTATTCAAAGATCAGACTGCAAAGGCAGAGCTTTTATCAATTCAAAAAACCACAAGTTCATACCAAATCTGTAAGTGCAACTTCTCATTTTTACAAATAGTTCTGCTGTAACCACTTGTGAATAACCTGGGTTTCATGTCCACAAAATTTTATAGACTTTTCGTAGAAAAGTGTAAGTCTAAACAAAAAGAAGAAGAAAGGAAGGAAGGAAGGAAGGAAAGAAGGAAGCAAGGAAGGAAGGAAGGAAGGAAGGAAGGAAGGAAGGAAAGAAAAAGAAAAGAAAAGGAGAAAGAAAGGGAGAGAAAGAGAAAGAGAGGAAAGGAAAATATAACTTAGGCTGAATGCTACTTGAAAAATGATTTTTTCGTACCAGGAAGTCATTTAGCATATTGTACTATAAAATTTTCTGTATCCTTATTGCAATGACTGTAACTAGGGGGAAAATTATTTATTTATTCTTTTGAAATTTTGCTATTTGTATTAGTTTGGGTTCTGAAAGGAAGCAGAACCTGAGCCAAGGGCTTGTGTACAGAGAGTTTATTTTAGGAAATGATCCCAAGGAATAGGAGTTGGGACTGGGAATAAGGAAGGAGGGAAAGCCAATTCAAAGATGAATTTTTTAGCTAGTCACTGCCATGGGCAATAGGAACTCTATCTTACTGGAGACCCTCTGAAGAGTTTTGTAAAGTGAGCTTCATAACTTTGTCAAGAGACAATGAAGAGAGCATTTATCTGTTAGCTTTTATCCCTCATTAGTCAAAGTTTTCTTCTTTGAAGTAGAAAAGATTCTGAGAACAGGAACCCAATAGTCTTTAAGATAATGATGACAATGATGGTGGTGATAATGATTATGACTATGGTGTTCAACATCCCCTACTTAACTCTGTTTAAGGCATTGGGCAAAGCAATTATCCACATTTTCTCAATAGGTCCTTATGATAATTAATTATACGTGTCAACTTAACTGGGCCATGGGGCACCCAGACATTTGACCAAACATAATTCTAGGTATATCTATGAGAGTGTTTCTGTATGAGACAAGCATCTGAATCAGTAGAGTAAGGCAGATTGCCCTCCCTAATGTGGGTGGCCCTTGTCCAATCAATTAAAGACCCAAATGGAAAAAAGGCTGAGTAAGAGGGAACTTTTCCTCAGTGACTGCTTTGAGCTGAGACAGTAGCCTTTTCCAGCCTTGAGACTCAAACAGAAACCTCAGTTCTTCTTGAGTCAAGCCTGTCAAATTTTGGACTGTAACTACACATTGATTCTCTTGGGTCTCCAGCTTGCTGTCTGCAGTTGGAAATTCTCAGCTTTCATAATTGCATGAGCCAATTCCTTAGAATAAATCAATCGATTTCTAACTCTTGCTCTTGCTCTATATATGTGTATATATACAAACACACACACAAACACATCCTATTGGTTCTGTTTCTCTTGAGAACCCTAATTAATAGTCTTTATGTCAACACTAGTAAGTCAGCAATATAATCCCCATTTTGCATAAGAGAAAAATGAGGCACAGAAATGTTAACACAGCTAGTAGGTGGCAGAGTTACTCTGTCTGACTCCAAAACTACCTCTAATAATAGAAAACAGAATAATAATTCTTTGTTTCATGCAATGCTGTTGCATGTGGTATTGACATAGGGTAGAGTAACAAAAATAGGTAAGAGCTCAAGTAGGTTTTGTTTTTGTTTTTTTTTTTAATTTGACAGAGAGAGACACAGCGATAGAGGGAACACAAGCAGGGGGAGTAGGAGAGGGAGAAGCAGCCTTCCCGCTGGGCAGGGAGCCCGATGCGGGGCTTGATCCCAGGATCCTGAGATCATGACCTGAGCTGAAGGCAGACGCTTAACGACTGAGCCACCCAGGCGCCCCTCAAGTAGGTTTTATAAATGTAAGAATAAATAAAATTAAACAGGTTTTTATATTATAAGACTTTCGGAGGTCCTTAATATAAGAGAGGGATATATTGCATATTACTTTTCATACATGTTTATTCTCATAAAATTCTTTAGTGAAATATCTGTTAATATCTCCTAATACAAGTTGAAAAGTGTTTCACTTGATAATTATTGTTCTTCAATTATATATATTGAGTGGTACTTATTAGAAGGAAAATTTATCCAATTGGGGAGGGAAAAGGCATTAGGCTTTATTAGTAAAACAGAATGTGTTAAGATGATTAATTCACTGGCTACTTTGGGAAAGAGAGGCAGGAGAAAGAGGAGGAGATAGAAGACAGTTTACAGTCTTTCAGCCGCTAGAGTGGGAAAAATAGATTTGCAGTTCATCTAGAGTAGAAGATCCTACCAAGATTATATTCCACAAACAGTGCTCTCAGTTGTCCCAGTTTAGGGGCCATCCACCTAATGCTATTCATATTATATTAGAAAACCACTGGAGTGGGGCGCCTGGGTGGCTCAGTCGTTAAGCGTCTGCCTTCGGCTCAGGTCATGATCCCGGGGTCCTGGGATCGAGCCCCACATCGGGTTCCCTGTTCGGCGGGAGGCCTGCTTCTCCCTCTCCCACTCCCCCTTGCCTGCTTGTGTTCCCTCTCTCATCATGTCTCTATCTGTCAAATAAATAAATAAAATCTTTAAAAAAAAAAAACCCACTAGAAAAAGAACTAACCTATAAACAGCGGCAGGACAACACAATTGCCTACATCTGCCTTGACATGTTATGGAAGAAAAGAAATTTGAGACGAGTTTGCCCACAAAGGATGGAAACTTTGGTAGTCCTTAGATAAAAATAAGGGTGATTTTGCTGAATCTGGGAGGTTTAGAGCAGATCTAAGATTTTCCCTACGACATAAACACAGTAGATACAATAAAAAAGCATACTCATAAATCTTTGACTGATCTTACTACTGACCACTGCTACATGGGAAAAATTCCCAGGTCTAGGAGACGATACAGCATATCTTCCTGATGTTTTTATAGATTGCCTTAGATTATAACATTTGGATGAGTCTCTGTGCTATTTTGCTTCCCAGCCCTTTGCTGACGCCTTGCTCAAATTTAGCCAAGTGGTTAGGAGAAATAATATAGGTCAACAACAACAGTAAAATTATGCCTAGAACCAGAAAGAAAGTTGCTCTCAACAGACCAAGAATTCCATTTCTGAGGAGATGATAGGAATTATGATTGCCTATTGTTCAGAAATGAGACATTTTTAATTAGAAAGTTAAGCCATAACATCAATGGTATATCTTCATTAGCAAGGAATTTTTAAAATCATATATGGCATGCTTAAGGAACTTGGAATTTCAAAAACAGGTTTCTGCTCTAGCATTTACCATGGTTGGCAGTAGAATCTTGCAGTGTATGATTGAATAAGTATTTGATAAAACCGTGGAACTCCCCAAATGATATGCATGGAACTCCCCAAGTCATGTATCTAAGACATCACTATGGCCGGATTTATAGGATGGCTTAGTAAAAATATTCTCATCTCTATTCACACATAACAAAAACTAAGGAAAGGGAAAGGTATGAGCAGAGAGAGGCTTCCAGTCAAACCCATTTCAACCATGTGAGACACCAAACTGGTGGAAATAGGAGATTCTGCAACAAAAATAACTGCCATAATCAAAGATGAAAAGAAGGTCTGATTTAAAATGTTACTAGACCAGAGAACTAACAAATGTGTATATTATGGGGGGGAAAAGAGCTGGCATCCAGACAGAGAGAAATGGAGAAAGAGACATGGAATCAAAGTGAGAGAGAGAGATCGATCTTGTGCTCCAGGCACGGAGAAGGAAGGAAGAGGAGGAAACTAAATTGACAGCGTTTTTCTCCAGATTCCATTTGACAGCCTAAATTCCTAAGGCGGCATGCATTTCCTTCAGGTCTGTGACCTCATTTTGAGGCTTTCCAGAAGGCATCTTCTTAATATAAGCACTTTAAAATATAATTTCCCAAACAGCCCAGTTCCCAGGTAAGCAGAAACGTTTTCATTAGCAGAGGACTGGATGGAAGTAGATTGAAGCTGAGTCATCTGATCTGATTATCAGAGAGCTCTGCTCCTGACCCAGTGTGCCCACAACAACAGGAAAAAGATTCCAATCTCACCCATTTTTTAAATTTTGAGTAGCCTGATGCTAGTGTCCTGATGGGAAAAGAAGTACATTTCACTTCTCAAAAGAAAATCTGGGCACAAATGAATAAAGAAATTGCAAAAACTAGAGACCTAGACTTAACCAAATTGTATCTGTTTTTTCCAAATGGAGACGTATTCAATTATCCTGAAACTATGGCTTAGTTTAGCAGAGCAGAAAGTAACCAAAAGTAATGAAAAATAATTTGAATTCCATCACCGGAATCCTCATGCCAAATATCACCCATCGTACCCATTGTTGCACCTGACATACCAGTAACTGGGGTCATTCCTCCAGGTCAAAACATTTTTTTTCCATAGACTCATGTGAGAATAAATATAACATGGGGCACCTGGGTGGCTCAGATGGTTAAGCGTCTGCCTTTGGCTCAGGTCATGACCCCAGGGTCCTGGGATCGAGCCCCACATCGGGCTCCTGGCTCAGCGGGGAGCCTGCTTCTCCCTCTCCCTCTGCCTCTCTCCCTGCTCATGCTCTCTGTCTATCTCTGTGTCTCAAGTGAATAAATAAAATCTTTAAAAAAGTTTTTAAAAAAAGAATAAATACAACATCTGGGAAGAATAAAAACTTGCATCTCAGTTGGTATTTTGCTATAATGGTGCTTCCTATATTGAATCCATCACAAAAACTTCTATCTGAAAGATGTCAGGAGCTAATGAGCATTGTGAATCTTCAAGAGGATGGTATAGGATGCAGGATTTTCCAAACTTATTTTGTCAAAAACTCTTTTTGTATTCCCCTAAGTTGTGTATCTACT
Source organism: Phoca vitulina (assembly GCF_004348235.1). Taxonomy (NCBI): domain Eukaryota; kingdom Metazoa; phylum Chordata; class Mammalia; order Carnivora; family Phocidae; genus Phoca; species Phoca vitulina. The sequence continues at coordinate 61,028,524 of NW_022589709.1, forward strand.
AAAATCTGGAGGAACATTAGCAGTAATTTGGGAAAGGACAGGTCACCAGATAAACTCTTACCTAACAGCAAACAGGGTCCTAGGATCGCGAGACTGAGAATGTGTAAGTTTAAATGGGAGTTATGTAGAAAGGAGAGGGCTGGAGCATGGACACAGCCAGGAACACCCCCAGCAGGGGTACCGGTGTGAAGTCTTGGGGAGCCAGAGGATGTGCATGGGCACCAAGGAAATGGGAAATGTGGGAAAGGTCTGGGCACAGGGTCATAGGAGGCCAGTGGGAGTAAGAAAAACCCAAGACTAATTTTGTCTACAGCAGCATTTTGCATGAGCTGGTACTCTTCTTCCAGGAGACAAAGTTCAGCATGAAAAATAATTTCTAGTGGACTTTCCAGCTCAGTATTTTTAACCAACCACATTGGTTGTATCAGGAACCCAAGTAAGATAAAAGGTTATATATTTTTTAATCTCTTAATTTGTTTGCAGGATAGTCAGTCTGCCTTTGTTAGAGAAGAAACTGAGCAGGAGTATTGTTGGACTGTCTTCAGAAAGATGAGGAGCCAGGCCCCTCACCACAACCCTTGTTATCACCCTAGGAATGCTGTCACCCTATGTCTTTAACTGTCCAGAGTCCTGCGTCCTGCTTTTCCCCATAATTCTAACCTAGTTAAAGCCTTTTACTATGAATGTAACTGTTGAACTGATGTACATTATGGCTTAAAATCCTATGAAGGCTTGAACATTTCACCTCTCCCTGGGTAAACACACTTCCATGATCTACACATGTGTCCAGAAACACATGCCCTTCCCTGACATTCCATCATGACAAGGCGATGAACTTCCTCCTGAGGAAGCCAACTAGGATTCTTTCTCAGTTTATATTATTGCCTTTAGGGAATAAATCCCATTCTTCTGTTTCTAGACTTGTTTAATCTTTCTTATTATTTACCAAAATTTTATTTTCCATTATAGCATCACCCAGTTGAAAGTAGTAGCTATGTCTATTACTGAATTGGCTCTTTGGGGCTCTGGTAATCTAACACTGAATTAAATTAGTGCTTCTGAAAATAGCATTTTTCCATTATAGTAAAAAATCAACTTCTTAAAAAAAAAATAGCTTTCCACAAGTGATTTTTACAGTAACAAGCAGGCCTACCAACTGTGAAGGAAGAAATCATTCCTGGGAGAGAAACAAGAAAGAGATTACCAGAGCCATTTTAAACTTAGAGTTTTTTCCATGGGTTGACTTAAATAATTTGACAAATAGCAGATAATATCAAATAATGTCAGTTTTAGTCAAGAAAACTGGAAAGGAATAAAGAATCTACGCTTTTTGCCTTAGAACTATAATGCAGAACATCAGAAGCCTCAGTTTCTTAGCCTGAAATGAGAATCCTTGTAATGTAAAAAAATTAAATAAAAAATAAAGTCCTCAAGAGAGCAGGGATACCAAAGAAAGGGCTCTAGTCAAGGTCACATGATCTATCTCTGACACTCACTCACTGTGTGAGCTGAAGAAAAATAAACAAGAAAGTTTAGCTTACATTTCCTCATAAGAAATATAGGAACAATAATAGTTTCTTCATACACTGTTTGGGAGGATGAAATGAGATCTGATGTGTATAAGGACTCTTTGTATGCTGTAAAGCACAGTTCAAGTGCTAGTTACAGTAAGGGTTTCTAATTAATAGAACTCACATTTCCACTAAGCTCCTTTGCCCCCAGGAATCTTAATTAACTTTGTTGGCAAACCCATTTGTAAGTCAGGAGCTCTCTCCAAATTTCCAAACTTAGTTCCTCAAAGCTCTCTGTAACTCCTCCAACACCATGGAGGTCATCTCCATTAGGCACCCTATCAGCTGTACAGAATTTTCTGCCCTTTCTCCAGTACTCTCAGGGAATCCAGTCATAGTATCTTGTGAAATGAGGAATTATACTGATGATTTCAGGACATCACCGGAGAGTGCCCGCTGGCTTCTGCCATCTCTCCATTTGGGCTCCTGATATGTGACCCCCTGTGCTGAGAGCAGCCCCATGGCAAGTAAGCCATTCTCACATTACAAATGCTTTTCTTCTGGGTAGTGGTCTCTTGGGTTCCAGTGAATATGATGATCACCAGCTTATCCTATGCATATAATGATTGTAAAAATGAAGATAGGACACAAATTGAAATTACGATAGGAAGATTGACCTGTGATCATATCCACTCTTGCAAATTACTAAAAATGTGCTCCTTTTAATTTCTGCACTCAGGAAAACGGACTAATCCTGAAGCACATTTTGGAGGGAATACACAGTCTACCACAGGAATCTGGGGCTCTTTTACCTGTTAGACCTAGCCTAATCTCTGAGGAAGGCGGCGAGTAGGAGAAGTTACCCATGCAGATGACCTTGCCTTCTCCAACTGAACACCACAAGTGTCAGGGTCCCTGCATCCCATCTTAAAAAGATAGACTTCAGTGAGCAACTACCCAGCATCAGAGACCTGGAGACCTCTAGGCAACTTCCACTGAGTTGATTGCAAATAATACTGGGGGAATAAAAAGTTTCCATGGAAAATAAAACATGCAGAGAATTGGCCATCTTTTTCAAAACTATACATGAAATGTGTTTCACTTTCCTGGGATTCGGAACTGCTACATTACAATGTTCTTACTTGTGCTGAATAAGGGAGAAAGATCAGAGGCCTTATTTGAGAAAAGAGACATGTGCATGCAAAGACATACATTTCTTCTCCACACCTCCCTAAAAATGTCTTTCTTTTTTTCTAATAGTCTGGGCTTTTAGAGTCATCTATTTTCCTCCATTTTCTACTCACAGAGATTATTCAAAAGACCATAGGAAATTAGGAAGAGTTTGAGTCAGAGGCAGATCACCTGTGAGAGTAACTATGAACTAGGACTCCCTCCCACAGGGCCACCTAAGGAGTTTACACATGTGTCCAAACATCCATTTCTATCTTCCCCTTCACTTTTCATCTCCCTCCTCCCAGCCCAACACACCAAAGGGAAAAGAAAGGTGGAAAGTGCAATTTAATAGCAAGTTTCCCTCCCCCAGTGCCTGTCCCCTTAGGCCAATGATCAACCCTGAGCCACTGATAAATCGTGAGCTAGGAAAAGAGGGTAGGTGTGATTGGAGTTTTAGATTGGACTGGACTGAGTAACTGGAATTTATTTGAAAGAGATCTGACCAAAATGTCAGTAATGTCCAGGAAAATCCGATTCAGCAGAATGAGGTTAAATGCAGTGGTTAAAAAGAAACAACACCCTTGCATGTTTGTATCCCGCGAGGATAAACTTTCAACAAACCAGTTACAATGGAATTGCTTTTATTATTTCTATTCACTCTATTTCTCTATCAGAACTTGGTTTACCTTTGAAATATAAAGGAACTAGAACCAACATAACCAGTGCCCTTAACCAGGGCCATAAAAGTGTCTCACCATTCTTTGAACCTTTTATTATACAATATAGGCCTGAATTTTCACACTCTGTGTCTAAGACAGATGGAAGACAACCATCTATGTTTTCCCTTCTTTGACACTGTTTTCTCTGCAGATGTGTTTGCACCCAACACATATCTTAACTGGAGCAGTATTTAGGGCAAGTTATCTTCGTGCCCTCTTAACGTTAGACCATGATCTGTTTCCCTACATCCATGAATTACAATATTGGAATGTTATGTAATAGCTTCTGAAATTCTAAACAGTTGAACTGTTGAATCATTCCATTGTATATCTGAGGCTCCTATAACACTGTATTTTAATTATACTTAAATTTTTTAAAAATGGGGAGGACCTATGGGAGTCAGGGCAAGGGAAACAGCAGAGGGAGTCATGTGGGGGGGCGGTCTACTTAACAGGAGTTATGACCTTCAGTTGAAAGACAAAGTCGGCCCAAAGTGACCTCACAAAAAGAGACCTGAGCTCGCCATGACTCTCCCTCCAAGCTCCTGCTGGGGATCAGCCCTTACCAAACCCCAGAGGAAACCAGAAAGCTAGGAAGCCACTGATATAGTTATAAAGTTCAGCCACCTGGGACAGAAAGGGGTTAGAGAAGAGGTAGGAAGGGCATACAGAGGGCAACAGGCAGTAACCTCGCAGTTGAGGTGCTCTGCCCTGGAGCACAGAGCTGTTAGGTAATAGAAAAGACACAAAAACACACGCTTTCTTATTCTCAAGCCTTTTCTTTGCATGCCGCTGTGTGCGTGCACATGCGTGCATGTTTGTGTTCACCTGGGCACACGCACACAGGTGAGTATACACACGGGTACCCTGAGGATAGGAAGTGGCTACTGAGCAGCTGGGACTGTTTGGCTCAAAATGCTTCAGTTGGTCCCCTGATTCTGTAACTAGCCTAGACCTTCCAGGTCAAGCAGTCCTTGGAGTTCTAGATCCAACCGACGTGACCAGAGGAGCTGCAGACGAAGCCAGCTGGCCGGTGGGGCCCTTCCAGTGCAGTGCTGTAATGTGACTCTAGGGAGTGTTTCCTTCCTTCTACTGAGTAAAACAGAAAGCTGCTTTCCAGATTGACATGAGCCCAAATTAGCTTACCTTCCTGACCCATAACATTACTGGAAATGTCAATCTGTCTTCAACTCAATGTTATTTTGCAAAGTCCTGCACCCATAATTAACTCAGTGTCGTGTCCCAACCTCCTATGGTATTTGGTGAGAGTAAACAGAGAGGAGTTATTAATGAGTGGGGCGTTCAATATTGTTTCAAATGCCACAAATTTCTCAGTTGCTACTATTAGCTAAGAAATCTTTCCTCTTCTTTTTTTAAAGCTCCCATCGTGAAAATATATGTTGAAAACACGTATTTGGGTTGGGACAGCTCTTTGTATACTAAATCTTACAACAGGATCCTATTTCTTGACATTCAGTGAAAACATTTTTGGTATGATTTTATATGGGATGTTTTCCAAAATACTTCAATTTCCCGCTCCAGTTTTTACTGCATAGTCAGGATATTACATTTCCATAAGGATACATATTTACTTACTTTGGTATAAAGAAACTAAATCACAACTAAAGCAATCAACTAGGAAATGAACACTTGCTTGTTTTCACATTCAAATCACACCACTTACCGACTCTCTCCTGTGTACCCAAAATGGTCCTACGTGCTGAACAAATCCAGCAACAGGTAACATGCCAACAATTATCCCAAAACACTGTCCTGCTTCAAGCTACTCTGTCATCAAAAGCCCTGACAGTGTCATTAGTAAATATGAACAATACTGGTAAATATTTGTGATTTTTAAAATGACATAATCTGTGTGAAAGACTTTTCACTAAGAATAATAATAGTTTCTAGATCAAAGTCACTAAAAGAAATTCTGTTTTCGCATTAACAACAGGTCACAAGAAGAAAGGACCAATAATACAGTCAGGTCCACATGGTGGTAGAGCCCTTTCACACTTAGGAAATCCTTTTATTTATATTTAAACTTCTGCAGCAGGTGAGGCTTAGTGGTTTGAACAGGTAAGGCAATGGGGTAGACAAAGGGATAAGAGGTGGGAGGGAAGAAAACACACCAGCAATTGCTTCACCGGATGGGAGCCCATACTCATTTATCAGAGAAACAAAGCTACGTCCAGTTACCCAGCTAGTCAGTGACAGAGCCAGAAACAAATCAAGGCTGTCTTACTCCTCTGGTGCACTTCCCCTACATTTCATCTGATGATTCTCCTTTATTTGGAATGAATTCACAGCCCCTACCTTTCTAGGCCAAGTACTCCAAATAAATGGACATCCAATTCAGTTAAAACAAAACAACCTGTGTTAGAAATCAAAAGCAATTAAGATGCACACACCATCTATTTATGTAAGGTAATCTTACCCCAACGATTACTGGCTCAACTAATAAAGTAACGATGCCCCTAGGTTACAAGATCCCAGGTGGCAGCTCATTTTAATGTGGAAATCATTTTTTATAGAAAAAAAATCTATTTGGAGATCTCAAACTATGTACAAAGCTATATTTAAAATACTATGAAAATGATCGTGGACTGTGAAGCCAGCCCAAACAAACACAATCAGTGAGTGGGCAAAATGTGATGGAAGATTAACACTGACAACAGACGCAGCTAGTCTGTTTCTTTTATTTGTTAAAGTTTTTATATAAACTCTAGTTAGTTAAAATACAGTGTAATATTAGTTTCAGGTGTACAATTTAGTGATTCAACACTTCCATACATCACCTGGTGCTCATCACAGGTGCCCTCCTTAATCCCCATCACCCTAGTTGACCCATCCCTCCACCCACCTCCCGTCTGGCAACCACCAGTTTATTCTCTATAGTGAAGAATCTGTTTCTTGGTTTGTCTCCCTCTCTCTCTTTCTTTCCCTTTCCTTGTTTGTTTTGTTTAAATTCCACATATGAGTGAAATCATATGGTATTCGTCTTTCTCTGACTCTTTTAAAACAGTGTTTTCCACCTGTATGTGGTTTTCCTCCCATTTCCACCAACATGCTAATAATTCAGGCTCCTGCTGTCTCATACCTAAAAATGATGTTCCTGATTCTGCCTTATAGCTTTTGCTCCTCCAATTTACCCTCAATATAAAGTAAAAGCAGTGAGTGAGAAGTTTCAGTAAATAAACTAATAATTATTAAGCCCAAACGAAGTACCAGGCTCAGTACAAAGGACTTCACAGATGTATTTTCTCATTTAAAATTATACTCTTTGGGGGTGCCTGGGTGGCTCAGTCGTTAAGCGTCTGCCTTCGGCTCAGGTCATGATCCCAGGATCCTGGGATCGAGCCCCACATCGGGCTTCCTGCTCGGCGAGGAGCCTGCTTCTCCCTCTCCCGCTCCCCCTGCTTGTGTTCCCTCTCTCGCTGTGTCTCTCTGTCAAATAAATAAATAAAATCTTAAAAAAAAAAAAACAAAATAAAATTATACTCTTTGAAGTGAGTAATAATCTCCCCATTTTAGATGAAAAAACTCAGACTCGAAGAGGTTCAGCAACTTGCCCAAGATCATGCAGCTAGTAAATGGCAGAACCCCAAATATCAATCCACAATCTTTTCCATAACTAATCTAATCCATACCTAAAGCATATCCCATTCCTACATTATGTGGACAGATGTGATTAATAGCACAACTGGCAAAAATGATCCCTTTGACAAGTGATACTTAGGTTCATGATCCTTTCCCTGCCTTGCACAGTTCCTCCATTAGAAACTATCCTGCTAGTCTTCCAAGACTCAGCTTTGGTTGTGTTTCATCTCTTGCAGGAAGCCTTCCCCTTTTCACAGCTTGATCTCAGCACCCTTCCCCTGCTTTGATATGCCCCTAAGCATACCTGTATCACAGCATAGATCACACTGCAGTCTAATTTGTCTATCCCTCTAAAAGCCACTGAGCTCCTTGACAAGTAGGGCTGTATTTTGTTCCTCATTGTCAAGCACCACACTCACTTTCCAACTGTAGGCTTCTAGCCTGAAACAGGCAGAATTGGAAGAAGGAAAAGATTCAACACTAAATCAAGTTTAGGGCTTTAGTTATGTGTTAGACTGGAAATTCTACTGAATTTAGACTCAGTTTGTGACATAGGCGGCAGAAAGAATGCCTGTTACTCAAGACTGAACATCACATCCATAGGACTTAATGGATTTTTATCCTGTGGCTGAGAAAGTTTAAAGACCAGAGGAAACAAAAACAGAATTTTGCATTTTAGGTGCAACAGACTCACTCACAAAACTAGTCATTTTGCATCACCAGTGCCTAAGACACTGAAGAAAAAAATGATTTTTCATATCTTAACTATGAAGGCTTCCCTAGTAATTTCCAAGAAATGTAGGACATCACTCAATCCTCTAAGTAAGCAAATTTTTTACACACCGGAGCCCCCATCTTTAGAGATCTCAGTGGTAGAAGGAATTAAATTTGCCTTAAGAAATGTATGTCCTAGTAGCTAACTTGTATAGCATATTGATTATGTGATGAGAAGGGATGGGGAGGCCTGCTTGTGAAGGGCGCTGTAGAGCATGATAAGGAGCTTTACACATATTTTTTTTAATTTTATTATGTTATGTTAGTCACCATACATTACAACATTAGTTTTTGATGTAGTGTTCCATGATTCATTGTTTGCGTATAACACCCAGTGCTCCATTCAATACGTGCCCTTCTTAATGCCCATCACCAGGCTAACCCCTCTCCCCGCTCTCCTCCCCTCTAAAACCCTTCGTTTGATCCTCAGAGTCCATCGTCTCTCATGGTTCGTCTCCCCCTCCAATTTCCCAATTCACTTTTCCCTTCCTACTATCTTGTTTCAGAGGTACAGCTCTGTGATTCATCAGTCTTACACAATTCACAACTCTCACCATAGCACATACACTCTTCAATTTCCATTACCCATCCCACCCCTCATTCACCCACTTCGTTGCGGTGAATAATCCTTTTAATGTACTGTTGGATCCTGTGGGCTAGTATTTTGGTGAGAATTTTTGCATCCATGTTCATCAGGGATATTGGTCTGTAATTCTCCTTTTTGATGGTTTCTAGTTCTTCCTGGTTCAGTTTTGGTAGTTGATACATCTCTAGGAATGCATCCATTCCTTCCAGATTGTCTAATTTGCTGGCATAGAGTTGCTCATAATATGTTCTTGTAATTGTTTGTATTTCTTTGGTGTTGGTTGTGATCTCTCCTCTTTCATTCATGATTTTGTTGATTTGGGTCATTTCTCTTTTCTTTTTGATAAGTCTGGCCAGGGGTTTATCAATCTTATTAATTCTTTCAAAGAACCAGCTCCTACTTTCGTTGATCTGTTCTATTGTTCTTTTAGTTTCTATTTCATTGATTTCTGCTTCGATCTTTATTATTTCTCTTCTCCTGCTGGGTTTAGGCTTTATTTGCTGTTCTTTCTCCAGCTCCTTTAGGTGTAGGGTTAGATTGTTTATTGGAGAACTTTCTTGTTTCTTGAGAAAGGTTTGTATTGCTTCCTCTTAGGACTGCCTTTGCTGCATCCCAAAGATTTTGAACAGTTGTGTTTTCATTTTCATTTGTTTCCATGAATTTTTTAAATTCTTCTTTAATTTCCTGGTTGACCCATTCATTCTTTAGTAGGATGTATTTGAGTTCTTAGCCTTCATGTATTTGAGTTCTCTCTGACTTTCCTCTGGTGATAGAGTTCTAGTTTCAAAGCATTGTGGTCCGAAAATATGCAGGGAATGATCTCAATCTTTTGGTACCAGTTGAGGCCTGATTTGTGACCTAGGATGTGATCTATTCAGGAGAATGTTCCATGGGCACTAGAGAAGAATGTGTATTCTGTTGCTTTGGGATGGAATGTTCTGAAGAGATCTGTGAAGTCCATCTGGTCCAGTGTGTCATTTAAAGCCTTCATTTCCTTGTTGATCTTTTGCTTAGATGATCTGTCCATTTCATTGAGGGGGGTGTTAAAGTCCCGTACTATTATTGTATTGTTGTCAATGTGTTTCTTTGATTTTGTTATTAATTGGCTTATATAATTGGCTACTCCCATGTTAGGGGTATAGATATTTACAATTGTTAGATCTTCTTGTTGGATAGACCCTTTAAGTATGATATAGTGTCCTTCCTCATCTCTTATTAAAGTCTTTGGTTTAAAATCGAATTTATCTGATATAAGAATTGCCACCCCAGCTTTCTTTTGATGTCCATTAGCATGGTAAATTGTTTTCTACCCCCTCACTTTCAATCTGGAGGTGTCTTTGGGTCTAAAATGAGCCTCTTGCAGGCAGCACATCGATGGTTCTTGTCTTTTTATCCAATGTGATACCCCATGCCTTTTGATTGGGCATTTAGCCCATTTACATTCAGGGTAACTATTGAAAGATATGAATTTAGTGCCATTGTATTGCCTATAAGGCGACTGTTACTGTATATTGTCTCTATTCCTCTCTGGTCTATGTTACTTTTAGGCTCTCTCTTTGCTTAGAAGACCCCTTCCAATATTTCTTGTAGGGCTAGTTTGGTGTTCCCAAATTCTTTTAGTTTTTGTTTGTCCCAGAAGCTTTTTATCTCTCCTTCTATTTTCAATGACAGCCTAGCTGGATATAGCATTCTTGGCTGCATATTTTTCTCATTTAGTGCTCTGAATATATCATGCCAGTCCTTTCTGGCTTGCCAGGTCTCTGTGGATAGGTCTGTTGCCAATCTAATGTTCCTACCGTTGTAGGTTACAGACCTCTTGTCCCGAGCTGCTTTCAGGATTTTCTCTTTGTCTCTGAGACTTGTAAGTTTTACTATTAGATGTCGGGGTGTTGACCTATTTTTATTGATTTTGAGGGGGGTTCTCTGTGCCTCCTGGATTTTGATGCCTGTTTCCTTCCCCAAATTAGGGAAGTTCTCTGCTATAATTTGCTCCATTATACCTTCTGCCCCTCTCTCTCTTTCTTCTTCTTCTGGGATCCCAATTATTCTAATGTTGTTTCATCTTATGGTATCACTTATCTCTCGAATTCTGCCCTCGTGATCCAGTAGTTGTTATCTCTCTTTTTCTCAGCTTCTTTATTTTCCATCATTTGGTCTTCTATATCACTAATTCTCTCTCTGCCTCATTCATGCTAGCAGTTAGAGCCTCCATTTTTTATTGCACCTCATTAATAGTCTTTTTGATTTTGACTTGGTTAGATGTTAGTTCTTTTATTTTCCAGAAAGGGACTCTTTAGTATGTTCCATGCTTTTTTCAAGCCCAGCTACTATCTTTATAATCGTCATTCTAAACTCTAGTTCCAACATCTTACTAATGTCCACATTGATTAGGTCCCTGGCAGTTGGTACTGCCTCTTGTTTTTTTGGGGGGGGTGAGTTTTTCCATCTTGTCATTTTGCCCAGAGGAGAATAAATGAATGGGAGAACAAAATGCTAACAGGGTAACAATGACCCCAGAAAAATATACACTAAACAAATCAGAAGAGACCCGAAACTGGGGGGAAAAGAAAGGGAAAGAAAGAAAGAAAAAAGGGACACCTGGGTGGCTCAGTCAGTTAAGCGTCTGCCTTTGGCTCAGGTCATGATCCCAGAGTCCTGGGATCCAGCCCGTCAGGCTCCCTGCTCCACGGAGAGCCTGCTTCTCTCTCTCCCTCTGCCTGCTGCTCTGCCTACTGGTGCTCTCGCTCTCTCTCTGTCAAATAAATAAATAAAATCTTTAAAAAGAAAAAGAAAGAAAGAAAGAAAAAGAATATGATCAAATATGATCAGGCTGGTGAATAGATCAGTGCCACACACTAGATTTTGGGCATATTTTGGTCTGTTAGAAGAAACTGCCTCCCAAAATTTTAAAGAAATAAAAACTTATATATGTACAAAAATAAGGGTAAATATGATAAAGGGATGGAGTATGACTGTAAAGATGAAAATTATAAAAGATTTTATAGAAGGAATTGATAAGAAGTTGGTTGAAAAAAGAAAGAAGAGAAATTAAAAAAGAACAACAAAGAAAGGGAGAGAATGTGATCAGGCAGGAGACTAGAACAAAGCCATACACTAGAGATTTAGGGTATATTTTGGTCTGTTAGAAGAAACTGTATCCTAAAATTTTAAACAGAGAACTTAAATATATACAAACAATAAGGTTAACTACAATGAAGGGATAGAATATGGCTCTAAAAATGAAAAATAAAAAAGATTTTTAAAAAAGGGATTGATAAGATGTTGGTTGAAAAAGGGAAAAAGAAAAAATCAAGAAAAAATAAATTTAAAAAATTAACTTTGAAAGACTAAGAATCATGGTAAAAAAGCCATGAATTCTATGTGCAGTGTTCCCCTAGTGCTGGAGTTCTGCCGTTCTCACTGATCGGTAAACTTGGTCTTGGCTGGCTGTTCTCGCTGATCTTCTAGGGGAGGGGCCTGTTGCCGTGGTTCCCAAATGTCTTTGCCGGAGGCGGAATTGCCCCGCCCTTGCTGGGTCCGGACTAAGTAATCTGCTCGGGTTTGCTCTCGGGAGCTTTTGTTCCCTGCAAGCTTTCCGTACAGCTTTGGAGGCCGAGAGTGAAGATAGCGGCCTCCCAATCTCCGCCCCCGAGGAGCCGAGAACTCAGGCCCCGCTCCTCAGTGAGCCCCCAGAGAAAAGCAGTCAGTCACTCCCATCTCCCCAGTCTCCGGCCGCACTCCGTGCTCACCCGGCCTGTGACCGAGCGTTTCTATCTCTGGCACCCGACCCCGTGTGGAGTCTCCAAACCCAGCAGATCCCTGTGGTGCGCTCCCGCGCCGCTCCTCCCGGGGGAAGAAGGTGAGTCTCCCTGGATCTGCCGCTTGTTGGGTCCTTGCTGGAGGAGCAGTGGCCCGACTGTGCCGCGGATCACGGTTTATGGCAACCCCGAGCTGAGAGCCCGCGCCTCGGCTCCGTCTCTGCAGCCGGCTTCTCGGTTCCGATAACTGGGAGCTCTGCCACACTCAGGCACCCCGGTTCTTCCTGTGACCCCGAGGGTCCTGAGACCACACTGTCCCAGGAAGGTTCCACCCCCCACTTAGCCACTGGAACGATGTCCCTCAGCGGAGCCGACTTCTAAAAGTTCCGATTTTGTGCTCCGCGGCTCTATCACTTGCCAGAAGCGGCTGACAGAGGCCCCCTCCCCCGCCGTCTATCCTCCCGAATATCACCTCGGATTCACTTTTCCGCACGTCCTACTTTCCAGAAAGTGGTCGCTTTTCTGTTCAGAGAGTTGCTGCTATTCTTTTCTTCGATCGCCTGTTGAGTTCGTTGGTGTTCTGAATGGTTTGATCCCTATCTAGCTGAATTCCTGGGACCAGATCAAATTTAGGTCTCCTCCTCTTCTGCCATCTTGCTCTTCCCGCTTTACACATATTTTACCATTTAACTCTCATAACAATCAGCATTCATCTTCCCATCTTATGGACATGGAAAGCAAAGCGAGAGAAGTTAAGTGACTTGCCTAAGATCGCACTGTAAGTTAATGGACGATTCCAACCTAGACTGTCTCCACAGCCTATACCCATAGCCAATACCCAAGACTTCCACCCATTCAGAGGCAGCTGCAAAGATGATGCAGGAGGAGGGATAAAGGAATTCAAGGCAGAGGCAGTTGGCGTACAAATAAGTGGAAGTACGGAGGAGCCAGGTGGGTGGGGCAACGAGGGAGTTCCAAGGAGCTGGACTCAGGAAGGGGGAGTGGTATATTGGGACCTGGCTGTGAGGGGCCTTGTACAGAGTGATGAGGAGTTTGAGCATCACCTGTGGCCTGCAGAGTGGGAGATGGCTCTGGCAGCGTAATGGAAGATAAAGAGAAATTCGGCAAGACTGAATTAGGGCAGACCTACAGATGAGCATCTGATCTAAGGCAGTGGGAAGGGTGGCAGAGAGAAGAGAGATTTGCATCCAAACAACTGTTCAGAGGGAGAAGCAACAGGATTCCATGAACAACCAAACATGAGGAGTCAATGAAAAGGAGAAAAAGAGGATGATTCTGGGGCTCATTGTGGGAGATTTGGTTGGATACTGATGGCAATGAGGAACAGGTTTCAAAGGGAAGTGACGGGTCCACTATGGGGTACTCTGAATGTGAGGGGCTAGAGTACCCACGGGGAATATCTAGAGGCAGCTGAATGTATAGGGCTCAGGTGAAAGGGTCACTGGTAGAACATTATCTGGTAAACATTTGTTAAAAATTTCTCTTCTGGTCAACATGTATATGCTGACATCTGGGCTGAAATGCTGGAAGTGAATGAGATCACCTGGGAAGGGTACAGAATGAATGAGGAAAGAATGGACTTTTTTCCCCACATTTTTAATTTTTAGGTTGTATTCAGGTTCTTTTGATTCAAATGACCATTTATTATTCTTCCAGATATGAATTCTGGCCTAGATAATATGTTTTTATTTATTCTCTAGGATTACTTTTTATTCTTTATTTATATTTTGTTTCTGTACTCTTCAGTGGGTTTTTTCTTATATCAAATATTAGCTCCATAAACACACACACATACACACACTGTATTAGTAACAATTCTCCAGAGAAACAGAACCAATATGTCACACACACACACACATATATATATAAATATAAATATATATATATATATATAAATCCATGTGTCTATATATATAAATATTTATTATAAGAATTGGCTTATATGGTGATGGGTATTGAGGAGGGCACGTTCTGCATGGAGCACTGGGTGTTATGCACAAACAATGAATCATGGAACACTATATCTAAAACTAATGATGTAATGTATGGGGATTAACATAACAATAAAAAAATTTAAAAAAAAAAAAAAAAAAAGTAAAAAAAAAAAAAAAAAGAATTGGCTTATAAAGGCTAAGAAGTTCCACTATCAGCTGTCTACAATGTGGAGATCCAGGAACACTGTTGGTATAATTCAATATGAATCTGAAGGTCTCAGAATCCAGGGGCTGATGGTGTAAGTCCTAGTTCCTAGTCCAAAAGCCAAAGAACCAGGAGTACCAATGTTCAAGGGTAGAAGATGGATGTCTCAGCTCAAGCAGAGAGAGTGAATCCACCCTTCCTCTCCCTCTATTCTATTCAGGCCCACCCACACTGGGGAGGGCAATCTTCTCAACTCAGTCTACTAATTCAAAAGCATCCTCACAGACACACCCAAAAATCATGTTTTACCATGTATCTGACCATCCCTTTAGCCCAATCAAGTTGACACATAAAATTAACCATCATGAGTCTATCCTTTTCAACCTGGCATCCATATGCATCTCTTCAAGCCATACTTAATCTCCAGATAAAGACAATAACAAGGTCATAATTCCACCTAACATGATACATCTCTCCCATGTATAACCAAAAATGTACTAATACGTTAGTAGAAGAGGATGGAAAGTCCTTGAGTGATGTTTATTCTTCTACTGATATTCTGTAACTTAAATACTATGCTGTAGAATCAACAATACATAAATACTGATATCAAATCAATGCATCTTACCTTACATGATAAAGGAATAAGAGAGGAAAATAAAACAAAGACATTTACTTAACATATGGATATATACACACAAACATATTCATTAAAAATAAGGAGGAAATACTCATGACAATTACAGTCCTCATTTCTATAATTGGTCAAGTGCTTGTAGTTGATATTCATAACTACTTTCTAATACTACCCATTCTGTATTTCCTTTGCCGTCAGCAGGTACCTCAGCTGGTTATGATTTTTTACTTGGCAGACTGACCCAAACCTTCATTCCTGAAGGGTCTGGGCCATTAGTAGTTATGCCAGAATTGGGTTGTTGTGGTTTTCCATTGATCTTATTCACAGGGCCCCTAAGGGACCTCTTGCATTCCACACATACTCTTCCTTATATCCCTTGTAGATTAGCCGTCCAATTTCCCCTTGATAAACAGAATCAATCATCCCAGCTAGTACTATAACTCTTTTCCTTGCCTACTGAATCAGAGGCATGAGGAGTTCAAAATGGCCAGGTCTTAAGGTTCTGTTCAATGGAATCCCTGTTGTGTCCCCTGGTGGAAGCATTCCTCTCTTTGGAACTAAAACCACTAAAGCCACAGGAACAGTAAGCAAAAATTTCACTAGTGGGTTAACAGAGGTAATAGTGAGTGGTGCCACTCCCATTTCCACCCTTAACTCCTAGAACCATGAATCCTACCTATGAAAGACACAGAACCACATATTGTATTCTGATTCAGAGCATATACAGCCTTCTGGAGAACTTTTCCTCGGCCCTGCAAGGTACTGCCACCTAGCTGGCTCTATAACTGAATCTTCAAAAAGGCATTCTACCAATCTATTGAGCCAGGTGCTTTAGAATGGTGGGGAACATGGTAAGACCAGTGAATTCCACGAATGTGTCCCATCGCTACATTTATTTTGCTTTGAGATGAGTTCCTTTATCAGAAGCAATGCTGTATGTAAATCTGTATGCAGAGTGTCTATTCCAGTAAGAACAAAACCCTGCCACTTCCTGATGAAGGTGGTCCAATGGAATCAACTTGCCATGAGGTAGCTGGCTGATCATTCCAATGGATGGTACCATATAAGGGGCTCGGCTGGCAGACTGGGTACTCAGTGGTGACCACAGCAAAGTCAGCATCGGTGAATGGAATTCTATGTTGCTGAGCCCATGCAGAACCTCCATCCCTGCCATTGTGGCCACTTTCTTCATGTGCCTATTGGGCGATGACAGGGTTGCTGGGAAAAGAAGCTTACTGATATCTACAGAATGGGTCATCCTAGCCATTTGATTATTAAAACTCTCCTCTGATGAAGTTGATTTGGTGAGGATTTACATGGGACCACACACACACAGAAATTTCCTTTAATTTTCTTTCTAAATTGTATATGACATCTGGGGGGCATGCCCAATCTGAAAAGGCACCAGGTCTCACCTCACAGAGAATTTCATCCCAAAAGCCCACTTCAGCATCATCAAATTGTATTTATTAAGTGTCAAAACAGAGACAGCATTTTTGTAAATTCAGTTATAGTAGCCAGATCCCTTTTTGGCAAACTACCCAGTAATGAGCTGCTAGAGTTTTCTTTGTCTTAGGCAGGGATATTATCTAAGCCTATACTGAGCCCCTTTGGCTTAGTAAACACAACAGGAAATGCATTATTTATATTGGTCTTCATTAATAGTTAATAAAATTACAGGTATATCAGATTTCCAGGCTACCCAGCTCACATCAGTGAAACCAGTACACAACTGCCTTCTCCCAAAAGATCACAATTAAATGAATGCTGCTGAATGTATGTTTTTAATTAATTTGTGTGACCTTCTCATGCTGAAGCTGGAAAATAATGAGGCAAATTTTCAAGTAGAGAAACATGCCACGGTTTGTGAGCTTTTTGTTCTTACGGTGTTAAAATTGCATCAGACTCATTTTTTCACTTCCTGTAGACATGTAAAGAAATAATTATTACTAAATTATTCTAAAGTCCCAGAAAAGAAAATAGACAGTAGTGGAGTATCCTCATAGCATATGGGATTTGGCTTTCAAATCCAATTTTTCTTTTGCTTCCTTTGCCTGTCCCCCACTCTGACTCTTATCTTTTCACCAACATCACTGTCTCCCTCTCACTCTCAGGTGGATACTCTCCCTCATCATCCAGTCATTGACAACGAATAGTTAATGATCAATTATCAAAAAGTTACTGGACAATTAATAATAGTAATTATTATTAATCATGTTTATAAAGCTCCCTTAAAACTTTTTAAGTGCTTCCAAAAATATTAATTTCCTGGTACATGTTCATCTCCATAGAGATACAAAGATGATTGACATCCTGCACTCAGAATGCTAAAGTCTATATGGACTCTGAGGGTTCTAGAGGGGAGGGGGGTGGGGGGATGGGTTAGCCTGGTGATGGGTATTAAAGAGGGCACATTCTGCATGGAGCACTGGGTGTTATACGCAAAGAATGAATCATGGAACACTACATCAAAAACTAATGATGTAATTTATGGTGATTAACATAACATAATAATAAAAAAAATTTTAAAAAGAATGCTAAAGTCTAGTAGTAAAAATAAAATATGTAGCACAAATGACCAAACTATGAATCAGAAAATCGGAAGTACATGCTCTTCTCCACTCAGAGCTGCTCGAAGACAGGACCCTATCTTATTCCTCTTGATTCCCAATATCTAGCTCCATGGTTGGCAAAGAGATTGTTGGCTGAATGAAGAGCCCGAAGGAAAGTGTCATTCTTTTTACCCCGTGTATTATTAACTGAGCTGCAAGCCCCAGGTAAGGCAATGAAGATAACCAACCAGGTCTCCGCCCTCATGGTGCTGAGATTTTAATGGGAGGAACATCCACTAGCATGGAGGCAAACAAAAAACAACACTGTAACAGATTTGATAAGTGCCAGGAAGTGAATAACAGAAAAAATGGGTTAAAGGGTGATGGGAGGTGAGTAGAAAGAGAGGGTGAATAGATCAGGAAATCAGAAGACCCTCCAACTTGAGAAAGATCTGCAAAATGAGAAGGAGCCAGCCATGGGAAGAAGCAGGTAAGGGACATACTAGGCAAAGAGAACAGCAATGGTAAAAGCCGTCAGGCGTAGAAGCATGGAGAAAGAATTGTAGGAGGACAAGAGTGAAGCAGAGAGACCAGGAGGAACCCCAGTAAGACATGAAGGGGCTCTGGTCTAAGAAGGTGGCAGTGGAGATGGAAAGATACGGGTAAGTTTGACATGGATCTTGAGACACGGATTTCTCTGCTTTTGACTGCCTTGCAATAGAATCTCAGTTGCTTTCTGTCTTCTAGGTACTGTTCACATTTTTCTTATTTTCCAGTGCACTTATGGATTTAGTCAGTCTTTGGGGAAAAGATAGAAATACCAAGTCTTTTTCTAATATTTCAAAGAATGCTGCCTAGAAGGGGAATAGCTCTTTACCCCTCTATACACAAAACACTCCCAAGTAAGCAAAGTTTGAGTTTAAAGTTTTATTTTCCCAATCTTATTCTCTTTTTTGATGAGTATCTGAGCTTGGGTTTCCTAGAAAATAGAGTGGGAAACAAAGACCAAGTTCTCAGGGACTCTGATCCAGGGAGGAGGTATGAGGGGAAGTGAAATGAAGTGGAAAGCTGGGAGAAGCGACAGAAAGATGCATGAGGGTGGTGGCTACTGCAGCAGAAACTGGCTGCTCCGTTCACAGGGCCTCCTGAGGGGGTCACAGGAAATGCATTTCAGGAGCATCTGAGGGGAGGAGGGGATGAGGGAGGAAGCATTCATTCAACATCTGGTTTCTTATTTCACCCTGTAAGACCCTGAACTCCTTCCACTTCTGAGTTCCTGCAATGTCTCCCCACCCCCTGGACCCCACTCCACCCCCCACCCCTCCCCCCCAACACACACACAGTGTAGCATCAGCAGGGCAGCCCTGGCACAGGAAGCTAGAGGCCTGAGGTGAAGTGTGGTCAGGGTGCATCTGCACAGAGCTGCTTCCACAGCAGCGACGGGCATAAGATCAGCTGATGCCAAAAGAATCTGATGAGGTATCTAAAAGTCACTTGGTCTTTTGAATTTTCGGAGTCCTCCCTGAAAATCGTGAAGTAATTAAAGTTCCAAGTCAGAGTGAGATGGACAAGCAGATTAATATTCTATGCAATGCCAGTTTTAAAATATACACTTCAAATCCCCCTTCTTGTCAGCATCCTACACTACCCATTCATGCATGTGTGTGTGTTTGTCTAAGTCATTTCTTTCCATTTCCAAGATGGCCCTGATGATTTTTGTGTGGGGATATAAGGTAGAGAGCAATCTAGAAGTTTCCCAAGGGATGCCTTTTTGAGAGGTATTTTTTAAATGAAAAATTGTGTTGATATCCTTTTTAATTCCTCCAAATGTGAGCAAAACAAAATTATCTTAAGGTAAAGTTAGGTCCCAAAATATTATTCCTATAGCAACTGATGACCATTTTAGTACAAAGCTGGTGATGTTTTCAGGCCACAGCTCTCTGGCAGCAGAATAACTTAGGGTAGCCAACATGACTGGCTAAGTGCTACAACGACAGGGGCAGATGTAGCTTAGAGCTTTCATATCCCAATTAATGCTGCCAATGATCTTTCTACAGATACGGTTAATTCCATTACCACAATAACTGAGGGTATGTTGAAGGTTGGACAAATTCAATACCTCCAGGACTCCACTCTAGAAGGATGCTACAGTATCATGGGAATCATTTTAACTCAAGCTGACACACCAAAACACCTCTTTATGAAATGGAAAAATGTAAACAGGCCCCCATGCCTATGCCGACCATGTAAGAAATTGCTTATTTTGTATTTTACTATAGAAATTTGCTCACAGTAGATGTTTTATTTCCCATTGCCTTCTGAGGAAAGTGAATTCTGGTATTTAGAAGAACTTCTATTTGTTAAACAGAAGAAAACTTTTGTCCTTCATATAATGGCCCTTGATGTTACTGCAGGCAGCTTAAACTAGTGAGTTTGAAGTTAGAGCTGTTGTGTAACTAAACTGTGCTGCCCAAGAAAGGTGAAGAGGGATTAAAAATCCCAGGAAGAGATCTAGAAAATGTGAGGCAGGGGCAAGAAGACAGCACAGATGGGAAAGCAGAGAGGGAAGAAACCTGGTAGCTGTGAACATGGGAAGACCAGGCAGGGCTCACTCACTGAGCTTGGTGTGCAATGAGCAAGAGAGCCAGTACCGCACAGGGCAACCACCTGCCTGGGCACCTCTGTGC
The DNA here is from genome assembly GCF_004348235.1 of Phoca vitulina. Taxonomy (NCBI): domain Eukaryota; kingdom Metazoa; phylum Chordata; class Mammalia; order Carnivora; family Phocidae; genus Phoca; species Phoca vitulina. Next base: position 61,048,681 of record NW_022589709.1, read on the forward strand.
GGCCTCGGAAATACTTCAGTGTCCCCTCATGCTCTCACTGAAGTGAAGTTTTATTTGGGAGACAGTAAAATAGAAAAAGAAAGGAAGGAAGGAAGGAAGGAAGGGGGGAGGGAGGGAGGGAGGGAGAGGGGGGAGGGCAGGGGAAGGAAGGGAAGGAAAGATTTAATTTTTAAGACCTAATGATATAACTTGATCTGTAAAGGAAAGACTACCTTTACTCCCACCCTTCTGGTCATTTGTCAAGACCTTCTGGTTCATACTACAAAGAACAGGGCCTCCTTGAAGCAGGGGGGCATATTTTCCTTACGCAGGCTATGGAATAAACATGAGTTAGCCTACTCCACTCTAAGAAATAGAAATATGCCTTATATAAAACACTTCAATTCAACATTAAAGTACCTAATAACGTTTTCCACATTAATATCTATCTCTGTTTTGTATGCTTCCTTACCATTCAAGCTACTGTGACAGACTATTTGCAAATACGGCCACAATTAATCTCCTCCCTATATCTATACCCATTTGTAATGTAATTGCGCAGCTGGGCTGGACTTGTGCCTTAGAGTAATTAATATAATGCATGTGAAGTGATGTACCAATTTTGAGCATAAGCCACAGAAGACCTTATATGCAGCCTATATTAGTTTGGTAGGGCTGCCATAACCACAGACAGGGTGGCTTAACCAACAGAAATTTATTTTCTCCCAGTTCCGGAGGCTAGGAGTCCAGGTTTGAGGTGCTGGCAGGTTTGCTTTCTTCTGAGACCTCTCTCCTTGGCTCGCAGAGGGCCATCCTCTTGCTGTGTCCTCACATGGTCTTTCCTCTATGTGTGTGCACCCCGAGTGTTTCTCTCTGTGTCCAAACTTCCTCTTCTGATAAGAACATCAGTCAGATGAGATTAGTGCCCACCCTATCAGTTTCATTAAAGATCCTGTCTCTAAACAGAGTCACAGTCTGAGATACTGGGAGTTAGGACCTCAACATAGGAGTTTGGAGAAAACATAATTCAATCCATTATTCATCCATCATTCTCTTGAGACCCCACTGGCACCATCTAACAAGAGCAAGCCAACTTTATAGATGGTCAGCCAACCCAGAAGTAAAGCTGCCCCAATGACCTGTACCTCATCACGAATACATGAGAAAATCCAGTTGAGACCAAAAGAACCATCCAGCTGAACCCAATCTAATCTGCAGAACTGTACAACTGTGAGCTAAATAGATGGTCGCTGCTTCAAACTCTAGGTTTAGAGGTGGCTTATGACACAGCAGTAATTAATGGAGACACTAACCATATAATTAAAATGTATCGAGGACTTACCTTGTGCATAGCTCTATCAGTCAGAATTGTTTGGTTGCAACCAACAGGAACCATCTCTGGTTAACTTCAGTAAATAGTAAGTCACTGGAAAGAATGCACTAACCAAATCAATGGGAAAGCTTGGAAATAGAAACACAAGTAGCCCTGAAGTCTAGAGAACAAGAACTACCCTGTTGTTTTGTCAGAGTGCTCTGCTGGCAGTAAAATTAAAAAAAAAAATCCATTTGGAACATGTGCCACCAACCTAATATTCAAAGTCCCAAGAGCAAGGGTCATTGACTGAACCTGGGGCCTGTGGGGCAGAATTGTCAACCAAATGCATAGGATACAAAAGGCCGACCCCACACTAAGTTCACATGGCTCTAAGAAAGGATACAGCAGTGACAACAATTTCATGGAGACACTGGAAATCTCACACACATCTTCTGATGCCCCAGTCACTACATGGGATACAATCTACAAGTACTGACATGAGTGTGAATCACATAAGCACAAGAAAACTGCAGGGTCTAGGGCCCATCGGCTGAAATGTCTTGTCACTTGACTGTCACTGGGGAACTGAGGGAGAGGCTGCCTAGCTTCCTTTCTTTTGTGCAGCTACAAATCAAAAATTACAGGTTGTATAATAAGTTATCCTGACAACCAAGTACAGTGTGCAAGAATCTTCATGGATCAGCAATCCATTCATAGCAGCCCTAGAAAGATTCTCATTTACTAGCAATGAGGAAATTCCTTGATATCGTAAGAAGCTTGACAATGGTCTATCTTTTCTCAATTAATTACGATGCTGAGGAAGATTACAGTCTAGCTGCTAACTTTTTTTTTTCTCACAGACTCCCTCTCCCCAACTTGGCTAGGAGAGGGCAGACAACTTCATTGTTTTACCCACAGTTCTTCACATAATGGAGGTGAGATAATCTCCCAGAGAGAAAGTGGGAGGTTATTCCCACGAGAGGAGGAATGAATGAACTGAAAGAGCCAAAAATAACAAATGCCCACCAAAAAAGAGCCCTGTGTCAGGTTCCAGGTTTGAAAAGAGAGTAACAAAAAATACATAAGAAGTAGTTTCCATCCTTATGAGCTTAAAATGTGTTCCCCAAAATAATGCAAGCAAAACAAGGTCCTCAGCTAAGATGGTGGGTCCTATTTAGAAATGACAGTGTAGTAATGGAGAAATAAAGACCAGAAGATCAATAGAAAAATTACTGCGAGGGAAGGAAGAACCGTAGAGGGGGGGTTTTAATTTACAGCTGAAGGATGGACTTCAGGGAGCTGTGCAGTGGCTCTAAAACATAGACGGGATTTTACGTGTGTGTGTGGATGGATAATACACAACACTTCAGCTAATATGGTTCCCTATTTGCAATTCTGTCCCATGCCTTTGTGCAAGCTGTGAGATAAGAGAAAATCTATATTGGTCTCCACCCCCAGTTCCTGGCACAGAGCTCCTATTTTAGTATATGTGCTGCCGAAGCGAGCACCCTGGCACAGAGCTCCTAAAACCCTTATCATGTCCTGGGTGATAGAGGGGTTTTTTGTTCTAAAGAGGTAACTCTGGGCAGCCTCTAGAGGGCTCCTGGATGGGGCTAGTCACCAGAAAGACCACGCCATGATTAGAAGTTTAGAACTATCAGCTCCCGCCCCCCTCTCGCCCTTCTTTTAAGAAGGGAGAGGGGCTGGAAATGGAATGAATGATCAATGATGTTTACCTGATGAAGCCTCCATAAATTTTCCAATAGCATGGGGCTCAGAGAGCTGCTAGACAGGTGAGCACATCTGGGAGGATGATGCATTCCAAGTCCATGGGGACAGAAACTCCTGCCCTTGGGATTCTCCCAGACCTGCCCTATGTATCTCTTCATCTGTATCCTTTATTAAGTCCTTTAACAAACCGATGAATGTTAGTAAATGTTTCCCGAAATTCTGTCAACTGCTCTAGCAATTAATGGAATCCAAAATGGGAGGAAGTTAGGGGAATTTTCTACTTGTAGCTAGTAAGTCAAACAGAAGTTTCGGGTAGCCCAGGGACCTACTAACTGTGATTGGCATCTGAAGTGAGGAGCAGTCTTGTGGGACTGAGTCCTTAACCTGTGAGATTTGACACTATCTCCAAGTAGGTAATGTCAGTATTGAGTTAAATTGTAGGACATCCAGCCGGTGTCACAGAGAATTGCTTCGTGGTGAAAAAATCCACATATCTGGTGTCAGAAGTGAAGTGCTCTGTGGAGAAGTGAAGGAGACACAGGAGGAAAGAACGGATTTTTTTTCTAACACAAACCAGTATTTCTTGGACCCATGCTAAATACAATATACTGTCCTAGACTCCAAAACTGTAGCACAGAACAAAACAATCAAACTCTCCACCCTCAAAGAAGTTCTTCTGGTGAAAACAGACTTGGGATCAATATTGTCCTGTGCCAATGGGTGAGAACAAGCTGTGAAAAAGTAGCTAGGAAAAAAAAAAAGATTCTAAATTCATGGCTCTTCCGTTTTTAAAAACCCTCCATGTACATGGTTAATAGAAAGAAGAATACTTTCATTTTTAAATATCTTAAAAATAAAAACAGCTGACGTGGCTTTGCGAAGTTAGAGAATATTTGTGAGGCACTGTTCAATCTACAGACGAAGCTGGATGCTCAAAGCCCTTTTTGCAGGCCACACTTTCTACAGATCCTGAAGCTACAAGGGCCCAGCAGGGGTTAAACACTGATCTAATGAAACATACAACAGATGTGTGCCTGGAACACCATTTCATGCCATACTACTCTCTGGTATGTGTGTCTACGTTCCTATTTTTCACCTTTCCTATGTACAAAACGACAAAAATCATCCAGGTCTAGATTAACTCGGGGTGTAGGTTTTCTTTTTTCTTTTTAATTAATTTTTTTTAACCTTGAACACTGTCAAACCTGTAGAAAATGACAACAAACACTTGCATATCCCTCACCAAGGGCCGCCAGGTGTTAACATCTGGCTTCACTCCTTCCAGCCATTGCTCCTTGTGGCTCATGGTCCACAGCCTCTGTCTCCAGAGCCAGTAACTGTGGGCTGAGTCCCTCTCACACTGCCATCTCCCTAGGTCTCTCTCCGGGCTTCCTCTTCCTCTTCCACTCACAATATTGGGCCCACCCAATAACCCGGGATAATCTCTCCACCTCAAGGTCCTTACCCTTGCTCCATCTGCAAAGTTCCTCTTATCATGTCAAGTAACACGTTCCTGGGATCAGACTGTGAACATCTTTGGCGGCTATAATTCGGCTACCATACACCACAGCATCTATGGGTGATCTTGCCTAAATCAATGTTACCATGTTGGAGGTTACAAAGTTGTGATTGGGTTTTAGCATTCGTTCTGCATTTATCCTATTTAAAAGGGGAAAATTATTCTCTTTCAACCTCTCTCTCTCCCTCCCCCTCCCCCTCTATTCCTGGGTATCACTGTGAAACGTGGACTTTTCTTTTATTATTAAGATTTATTTATTTATTCTGCGGGGGGAGGGGCAGAGGGAGAGAATCCTCAAGCAGATTCCCCGCTGAGCACAGAGCCAGACATGGCACTCAATCCCATGACCCTGAGATCAGGACCTGAGCCGAAATCAAGAGTCAGACGCTCAACTGACTGAGCCACCCAGGTGCCCCAAACACGGACTTTTTAATATGTATTACCATTACTATTCATGGTGTATTCTTGACAAAATACAGTTTATGTTTGAACACTTCAGTGTTTCCTGGCACAAGAAGTTCAAGAATCACTTTGTAATTTCCCCCACATTTGCAGTTTCTTTAAGAAATTCCAGTTTTATTTACAACCAAAATCTGGATGCTAGGAATACTCACTGCCACTAGGGTATCAGTGCTTTTAGGTCTGTCCTGAAAGAGTGATGCATATGGTTAGCTACTTATCCCTAAATATGAACATTAGTTCTCTAGAATTTATATAATATAAATATATACTTATATCTACATACAGATATTTGAAAATCATGAATTTATATTAATATCTCCAATCCACATTTAATACCACAGAGTTCTTCCTTACTGTCCCTCAACCCACCCATGTAACTCCCTTCTCCTAGAGAGGATCTTGGTTGCCAACAATATCAATTCAGAGATTCATGTATTCTATCCTAAAGGACACACAAAATAGTTTTAGAATTATGATAACAATACCATGGCCCAGAGCAGACTATTAAATATAGTTTAAGATTTCCCTGCAGTTCTTTGGTATCTTAGATTATATGCCAGTAAACAAATATGTGTTCAAATATATCCAATTAAATATCTTTTCTGTTGTTATATTACCAACTTGGTATACAGTTAGGATTATTTGTTTCTGTTATAAACAGTTTTAGGGTTTGACTTTTTTAATCCCTTTTCATTTGATTTTATTTTTGAATACACAAATTGTTAATACAGTTTAAAAGTCCAAATTATTAAAAATGTACACTCGGATGTCTCATTCACTTCCCATCCCTTTTACTCCATGTCCACTCATCCCCTATTGTAATTAATGTTGTTACTTTTTCATTTACTCTTACTATTTTTTAAATAAGGAAATACATATACATATTCCTCAATTCCCCGAAGAATACGCGATGACCAAGTTACTTCTTCTGTCCCATCCTGAGCCTCCACATTGTCATGGGGAAAGGGAATTGGAAGAAGGGCGGAGCTGTCGGAAGTCCTGCACCTGCCCACCCCCCAAGGACTGGAAAAGAAACTATGTCTTGAGGTCAGGGGTTTAAAGATTACCCACGAAGGGGGAGAGCCGCAAGCTGCACGTATGTGCAGTGAGCAGGGGTGACGGGCAGAGAGACCCTGGACAAGCCCCCAGGCTCCTCAGTTCCAGAGAAGCAGGAAAGCAGCCATACCTTCCCAGGCCCTGAGAGAGAGAATCGGATAGGACACAAAGACACGGCAGTCAACAGCAGCAGGGACTGTCCTGCAGGAGCACGACGGGGACACAGCTGCCTCGGCAAGGAAAGCGAGCGCTGAAGGAACCGAGGACCAGGAGCCCCCACATGCTGGCCAGATGTCTCAACGGTACCTGATCAAGGCAGATCAAAAACAAGAAGCAGGGCCCCAGACTTTAGAATTAAACCCCAGAAGAAGAAAGAAGAGGGGGAGAAAACAGTTGTTGTTGTTGTTGTTGTTGTTGTTGTTGTTGTTGTTATTTTAAACCCCAAATCACCGAGAAGTCACCGAAGGGATGGCGCATTGCGGGGAGCTGGATTAGGTGACTGCTATCGGGCAGGATGCAGCCTTGAGATAGAGATGGAACGCAATTGTAGGTAAATGAGGAAAGTTCTATATCTACACACCACTTGTGTGTGGCCTTTGAGAACACTGTGCCTGGGGGCATTTTTCTGGGAAGATAGTCTATAATTTTAGCCAGATTTCCAAAAGACTGCTTGATCAAAACGGGTTAAGAACCACTATGTTTGTTTACCAGAAACAATGTAAGGGCAAGAAAACAATACTTGGAGAAGCTCATTTCGCTACAGCAGCTGCATTTTCCATGTTGTGAGAGCACTGGGCCCCTTTCCTCCCCTTTCTTACTGACCTGGAGGCTCTCACCGTCACTCATCAGGATTTTGTTCACCCTGCTGTCACTGACATGGAGACTTTTCTTTTTTCTGTCCCCATTAGTTTTTCCCCTGGTAGTCTTACAAGTTCTCAGTTGCATGATAAATGGTATTCCTTCCATCCTAAGAATTATGTATGATTAGTTAAATATTAGTCAATTATTCTTCTAAGAATCACGAGTTAATGATCTAACTAATGCTTATCATGGCTAGCACGTTTCCTTTGAATTTGCAAATACAGTTAGGTCAGTGAGAGTTTCTAATGTTTGCTTTATATGTTTGCATTTTTAAGAAAGCACAGCTGAATGCTGACATAAAAGGTGCATCGCCGTTCTGAAGGACTTTTAAGAGGGAAACAGCTCATGATGGAGAAACGGGATTAAGGCAGCACTTGGGGATGTGTGTTCTAATCCTAACTTTGCCAAGTATTTGGCTGTGTGACCCTGGATTGTACATCTGTGGCGGGTATTCCCTCAGATGTGAAACCAGCTTGTCAGGTGACTCAGAGGCAGCCCCCTGGTGGGGTTCTGGGCCAGGTTACTGGGAGAACACAGAGACAGATATCTCTCGATTATTTTCTCTGCGTGATTCACCATCTTGCTTCACGTAGATCCTTCTAAAAACTTTATATTGTGGCCGTAACAATTTTCATGTCATTATATGTTTAGAAATGTGTTGAAAATACATGAATTTGGGGGAATGCAGACTAAGACCTGCTATTCCTCTTACCTACTTCCCTTGCTCCTGGCTAGTAGAACCCTTAGGTCAATTTCCAAGCAAAAAACTACATGAATAACACTGTTGCCCCCTTTTCCTCACTAAGGATTTTCAACACCTGGTTAATATAAACTAATAAACCTAGAAATGAAGGAGAGGGGCTTTTGAACAATTCCTTAGGACAAAATAACTTTCATATTTTAAGAACGATTTTTGAACTCTGTCAAAGATGAAGCTCCTTGACTTTGGGACTTCTGCAGCTAACTCCTGACAACAGCCCCCTTATCACACTCTCCTTGTCGGGTGCTGAAGAAACACTGATAATCACAGTATTTTAGGCTCGCAACTACATGATGACCTGTAAACATTTTTTTTTCCTGTTATCCCAAGTCAGTGGCTTCAAATTGTTATCGTTTGCACAAACATTTTTCCTGATGAAATCTTACCAGAAACCCAACATATAAGAGAGACAGAAGCTGAATACTCCTGTTTGAACAGGAAAGAAGTAGGTAATTTTGTCTCCTCGGCCTCTCTCTCTGTGCCAGAGCTATAGAGACCTCCACGATGCCTTTTTTGGCACAAAACAGAGTGAAAATTCCCAGCGTGGTGTTTTCAAAGCTCTGGGCCCATGGATACCATCAGCTCCCTGTTACTTCACACTTGTTTATTCAACACACATTGTGGAACATTCACTGTGTGTCAGGCACTATTTTAGATGCTGGAGACACAGCAGTGAACAAAATAAACTAACACCCCTACCCACTTGGGACTTAGGTTATAAGACAGAGATACACAATACACACAAATAACAGCTCTACCTAGTCTATAACATAGTGCCGGGCTGTAACGGGAAAGAGTAAAGCAGAGAAAGGGTTAGAAAATGTGTACTTGGTCAGGACAGGGGACTGAAATTTTAGATGGCATAGTAAATGAAGGCCTCTTTGAGAAAGTAGTATTTGCAGAAAATTTCTGAAGAAAGCGAGGACAGCAGTCATTATCTGAAAGAAGAGCAATCAAGGCAGAGACAATAGAAAGTTCAAAGGCCCTGAGGCAGGAACGATCTGTGTGCCGGTATTGGGGAGGCCAGTGTGGCTTAGTGAGAGGGGACAGTAGTAAGGGAGGAGATCAGTCTCTCAACAGTATGACTTGAATCACACGGAATACTCGGCAGGTTTTCACCTTCCAAACAGCAATTTTATATAGCTCAAGTTAACATTTGCAAGCAAGTACTTAGAACAATATAAATGGATTATTCCCAATATGTGAGGGCAGGGACTAAGCACACTCAACAAGCAATTTCTTCCCAGAAGCCGGTCTAATTTTAAAATCTCTAAAATAGAACCTTAATCCACAGTGAGTCAAAATACAGGATGTGGCCTCAATAATGCAGGAAGACAGAGCGCCAGACGAAGTGGCCTGAGTTCTTTCCCGACGCCATCATACCAGAGACTCCGAGCAGTAGTATATGCATACGCAAAGTGAAAATGTGGGTCCTCCTGATCTCATCAAGTTTTGTGAAATCATTTAAGATCATGGTTTTATTTTGTGACATCTTCAGCCACATTTTGTTAGAATTCTTCCACCTCAACCGGCCACCTACTACCACTATAGGTCCAGGAGCAGGATATATGCAAAGAGGACAGGGAGGGCAAAATGCTCATTTTTTTGTTGCTAAAGAGATTTACCTCAAGTCCTGATGAAGAACCCCTAGGCCGGATGAACAAAATTGGATTATGTGGAGGCCCAGAGGCACCAAAGGAGTCTACACTAAATTCAAGTCTGGCAGCCTCCTTTGCCCCTTGCCACAGCCCTCTCCCAGGAGGGCATACATTCCAGAGGCATAAGGAGAGCAAGCCAAAGGGGTCCATCCAAAGACAGTCAATCTTAATGGAAATAACAAAAGCATACTAGTTACTTAGGGCTCTCATCACGAGAACCAGAACATAGTCTGCCTAACATAACCACAACAGGAGGGAGATGAAGAACTGCATAAAATCCTTAGGAAGGACAAGAACTAGGACAGCCCTGAGGATCTGGGGAGCAGCATCTCAGAGAGGGTCTCTTTCCATCTCTAACATTTAAAATGACTCCACTCCAACACTCTTCCATCCTGCAATCATTCTTTTCTGAACTGATTTTAAAATCTAGTTAATAACATTTCCTAAAGAGAGGGCTCACAGTCACCTGCAATCAGGTGGGTCTTCATGATGCAGGAAAAGGAGCATTGGCCTAAACTCAAATTCCCAGGAGGGATTCCACTGGTCCTGCTTGAGTCACAGCTCAACAATGGACAGAGAGCTGGTGCATCTTGAGTGATTGTCTTACCCAGATCACAAGGAATGGATGAAGAGTAATTACCTTTGGGAGAGGAGAATCTTGTTGCAAAAGGAAGAGGATATCCTCCTACACTGTTGGTGGGAATGCAAGCTGGTGCAGCCACTCTGGAAAACAGTATGGAGGTTCCTCAAAAAGTTGAAAATAGAGCTACCATACGATCCAGCAATTGCACTACTGGGTATTTACCCCAAAGATACAAATGTAGGGATCCGAAGGGGTACGTGCACCCCGATGTTTATAGCAGCAATGTCCACAATAGCCAAACTGTGGAAAGAGCCAAGATGTCTATCAACAGATGAATGGATAAAGAAGATGTGGTATATATATACAATGGAAAATTATGCAGCCATCAAAAGGAATGAGATCTTGCCATTTGCAACGACGTGGATGGAACTGGAGGGTGTTATGCTGAGCGAAATAAGTCAATCAGAGAAAGACATGTATCATATGATCTCACTGATATGAGGAATTCTTAATCAGGAAACAAACTGAGGGTTGCTGGAGTGGGGGGTGGGGTGGGAGGGATGGGGTGACTGGGTGATAGACACTGGGGAGGGTATGTGCTCTGGTAAGCACTGTGAATTGTGCAAGACTGTTGAATCTCAGATCTGTACCTCTGAAACAAATAATGCAATATATGTTAAGAAAAAAAAAAAAAGAAGAAGAAGATAGCAGGAGGGGAAGAATGAAGGGGGGGAAATCAGAGGGGGAGACAAACCATGAGAGACTATGGACTCTGAGAAACAAACTGAGGGTTCTAGAGGGGAGGGGGGTGGGGGGATGGGTTAGCCTGGTGATGGGTATTAAAGAGGGCATGTTCTGCATGGAGGACTGGGTGTTATGCACAAACAATGAATCATGGAACACTACATCTAAAACTAATGATGTAATGTATGGTGATTAACATAATAAAAAATAAAATAAATAATAAATAAATAAATTTTTAAAGAAGGAAGAGGATATGGATGCTGGACAAAGCTGTCATATATCTTTATGACAAGCCCGACAGAAGCCCAAGTCAGCACTCCACCAAAAACCTGTAACACTTTGGTTCATTGAATGTCCTTGTCCATAATTTTGACCCATCTTTGGCAAAGGGATGAAAGGCAGCCTTAAGGCCGGTAATATATCACATTTTGTTCTTTTTCCTGTAAACCTCAGGGGCAGTCAGTCAAAAAAGTTACGCCTAATTTTCCAAATCCTGACACTGACCCCATCTATCTGTTGGAACCAAGAAAACAACTAGGTAGAAACACTCTTGATTTAAAAACATGTTTTCATATTGTTGTAGAAGTCTGTAAGATGAGTCAGGACTGAAGCCCACATTGTTCACAGTCTAAGACACGTTTTCTCCCATATCCTAAGCCTACCTAAAAGGGTTAAATGATGTGAACCGAGTATGAAGACAACTCAGAAAATATAACCTCAAGAATGTAAATGCCTTAATCTCATTACATTTGTCCAAATGCCTGAAATTTTAACAATAAAAAAATTTCACATTATCAATTTAATTTTTTTTCTAAATTAAATTCCTCTTCTATTGACCCACAGAAAATGAAAATCCTAAAATATATACGAAAACGTATCTCTTCCCCTAGTTCTTTGTACTACTTACTCTGCTTGGTTCCATCAAAGCATTTAACCTTGGCTAGCTAACGTCTAGGTTCTACCTTCAGCAGATAAAGGCAAGGACATTTTCTGTCAAAAATATGTTCCTTCAGCTCCTCCAGTCATGATTTTTCTAACCCTAACTCTTCCGTGATCCATTTGCTCAATTTGAAAAGAGTCAACAGAAGACATAAATTTCATAGACTTGGCTCCCCTCTTACAGAATTTAACAAACCCAAGCAAATCCCAAGAATTACCCTATAGGTAAAGATGGAAGAAATTTACAATTCAAGAATCAACCAACATACCATTTCTCAAATAAAATCATTTCTCAAACAAAAGCACAGATTAGAACCTAGACCATGTTGGAATGTAGAGCCATAGGCCACATCTAAATAAACACAGTGTCATCTATATGAAGGTGGTAGGACAAAAGGAATAGAAAAAAAAAAAGAAAATACGCTACAGTTTCACCTTCATCAGCGTGCAGTCTGGAGTCTAGCATATGCCAACACTAAGTTCAATCAGGAGGAATTTCCTATCAACAGGTTTATTGTGACATTATGATTCCCGTATGCTGGAAGAAAAAAATTCACAACCCATTTGGACTCCCTCACTGTCTCAAAAAGTAGCTTCTATTACTTCTTACATAGATTAGAAAAGTATAATGGGGGGATTCCAGACTCCAGGTCATTCCTATAGACCTTCTCTGTTCTTGAGGATTCATTCCATGTGAGAAATTTCTTGATTTAACTTTCAATTCTCCAAGCTCCTGACACTCCAATTTTAAATTAAGGGAGCCAACATCAGTTCCACTGGGAGGCCTTTCCTTCTCTGGGAACCAAATTAGGTGTCTCTAGTACACAATTTTATTCTTTTCTATACTTTCCTTCATAACATTTGTCACAATTTATAATTTAATATTGTGCAAATGTATAAATATGTCTGTCTCCCCATCTAGTCTAAGCCCCACGAGGGCAGGAACGTTGAACCTCTTCTGGTTTGCTCACCATTGTAGTATGAAAGTAGAGCTTAGTACCTAGCAAGAAGCAGGTGCTGTAAACATATGTCAGTCAAATGATTAAATCATCTATATCAGAACACCTTCATTTTGGAACCCAAAAAAAGTGGACCAGAGGAGCCAGAGTTTTCCCCAGAGACCAGCAGATGAGAAAGCACTTGAAGAGAAAAATGATTTAAGAAAAAAAAAAAAGAATAATAGATCATTTAACCCATTTGGTTCTTAGGACTGGCATTCTTTCTAAAAATGCTAGGTTTTACTACAAATAACACACTATGTTCCATCTCTTCAAGTGGAAAAAACTATTGGATAGATTCAAGTTCAAAGTAACTGCAGCTTTATTTGCTCTTTGCCATCTGGAAAGCTTTATAAATTCTATAACTGTTGGTGCCATAAAGAATACAACAGAAAGATATTAAATGCTAAATGGAACTGAATCAAGAAGAACCAATATGAGGTTCTTTGCCAATTCATTTTAGAGAACATGAGTTTAGCCTAGTTTGAATAAAAACAGTATTCAAAAGGTACTGGCTTGACAAAACCTAAAAATGCATATTTTTCAAACTGGGAGGCTGGGCGTAAATAATGTCTTTTATGCCTTCTTATTTCAACATTTAGCCAAAGTTTACAACAAGCTAAAACAGAAGTTTATTAAGTGTGCTTTCAATTCCACATGAAATGTCTCGGTTGCCTTTAGGAGGGATAGACTGTCTCTAAAAGGAAGGGACTCGAAGCAACCCCACAAGACTTTCCACTCCCACCCCATCATTAGCTTGAACAGCTAGGTTTTGTGTATTATACATACTAGGAAGAACGGATGCCAAGAATCAATCTGAAAGTGGTTGAAAATAATTGGGCTAAACCAACGCACCACATTTTTATCTAGACATAGACTTTGAAGAGGAAAAGGACC
>NW_022589709.1:61062282-61118156 GCF_004348235.1 Phoca vitulina
TTTTTTAAAGATTTTATTTATTTATTTGAGAGAGAGAGAATGAGAGACAGAGAGCATGAGAGGGAGGAGGGTCAGAGGGAGAAGCAGACTCCCTGCTGAGCAGGGAGCCCGATGCGGGACTCGATCCTGGGACTCCAGGATCATGACCTGAGCCGAAGGCCGTCGCAGTTTTCTTTCAAATTACCTGGGGGAGAGAAAGTATGGAAAATCTAGACAAGTCCTCTTACCAACACAATGCCCCTTATCTCTAAATAATTCAGGGCCTGCTACTCTCTCTAAAGCATTCCCATAGCCTTGTTTTGACCCAGTAGCATTTCTGCCTCTGGTCTGTCATGGTGTTTTTCAGACACACTTCAGCTCAAACATTCACTTTAAACTCCTCTAAAACTGTCACTTCAAAAGGGAACGTTATTTGTCAGAGTATATGCACTTTTAAGCTAAGAGTCTGAAAGGTTTTAGAAACACAACTTCTGAAAAGAGCACTAGGGGGGAAAAGTAAAAATCCCATAAAGTTTTCCCGATAAAACCACATATGAACATTCGGCTCAGCACAGCTACCATCATCACATTTGCGACTCTCTCTTCCCAAATATTTGGAACCTTAAGTGATACTTGTGCCCATTACATGCTATCTAATTGTTGTTAGATTACTTCTTCCTTTACTCCTGATCATCCCTGGACAGTTCGCACATTGCCTTCTGGTTAAATTGCTGCTTCACGAGGGGCGCCTGCATGGCTCAGTCATTGGGTGTCTGCCTTCGGCTCAGGTCATGATCCCGGGGTCCTGGGATCGAGCCCCGCATCGGGCTCCCTGCTCCGCGGGAAGCCTGCTTCTCCCTCTCCCACTCCCCCTGCTTGTGTTCCCTCTCTCGCTGTGTCTCTCTCTGTCAAATAAATAAATAAAATCTTAAAAAAAATATAAAATAAATTGCTGCTTCTCGGGAATCACTGCGACTCTTCTGATAGGCAGTAACGAGTTTACACGTGGTTAAGATTGCAGAGAGGAAACCTCAGTCCTTGAATTCAAATGCCAGCTCTCATTCACTAACCTGTGACCCTGACTCTTTGTCCCTAAGAGTCCCCATTTGTAAAATGGGAGTAAGAGGAACACCTACCTACCTTGCCTTAGGTACTACATTAGGGTATGTTGCCCAATTACTGCTATATAAATATTAATAAATGTTACTAATATTAGATGTCAGCAATAAAGCTAGTGATTCAATAAGGTCTCCGTCTGTCTTTCAACCCATCCAGAAACTAAATGACCGCTCAGTCTGGAAACCAAGGGCATTGTGTTTTCTAAGAGAACTTTTCCAGATTTTTCTCTTCAGTGGTGATTCAAAGGAAGGACAGAAGAAGTGTCGAAGCTGGTGGTTGAAAAGCATGACAAGGGCGCCTGGGTGGCTCAGTCGTTGAGCGTCTGCCTTCGGCTCAGGTCATGGTCCCAGGGTCCTGGGATCGAGCCCCGCATCGGGCTCCCTGCTCCGCGGGAAGCCTGCTTCTCCCTCTCCCACTCTCCCTGCTTGTGTTCCCTCTCTCACTGTGTCTCTCTCTGTCAAATAAATAAATAAATAAATAAAATCTTTAAAAAAAAAAAAAAAGAAAGAAAAGCATGACAAAAAACTTCATCCTACTTATCAACGTCTAGACATGGAAATAAGAATTTTTGGATAAGCCCTTCTCTCTCTTGTCTAGGTTGTTTGTGATTTTAGTGATGTCAGTCAGGTGCCTGCCATCATTGGCTTCCCAAAGGCAGGTCTAATATTTGGAATACTTTTCACAGAGGATCCACTACTCTCTCCCCAGTTCCCCAACCTCCTTTTCCCCACACCTATGCTTCATACATGGGGGGTCATGTATGCCCATGCGAACACATACACACACACACACACACACACACACACACCACATACACATTCTCTTCAGTTGCCTTTTTCCTGGCTTTCTCTACCTCTAATATCTTTTCTGTTGTTAAGTGAAAAAAAATGCCCACCATTTTTCCACTATGGATGTATCACAACTCATAGAAGAAGCAAAAAAGATAAATCCTGTTTTCAGTATCTCCCTTGAAGATGGCCAATATTTAGTTTGGCCTCAGCAGTATAGTGAATGAATATTCTCAGGGAACATTTTACAATGAGTTCCAAGTCCTTTCTCACCAGAGAGCTGCCTTCTAAAAGCATCAATGGTTTTACAGAACTTAGAAGTTTCCAAAATTGAGGAGAGGGGTAAGTGCTAACAGTGCAAATTTGCAACTAAAACACTGTTTGCTGACTTACTTACATAAAGCCCAATAGGCAAAATGAAGAAAACTAATAATAAAGAAAAAAATTTTAAATGCCAAAAGAGCCTTGGTTTTCTATTTGAGGTTGTTCATTATTATTTTGGCATTTCGGAAATTTGTTAGATACACTATCAAATACAAATTGATAATATGAGCTGGGGATGGCGTAAAAATAAGCTTTATGGGAAATGAGTTTAGCATACTTATCACACCTGGTGAGTATAAAGACACCTTCACCCTGAATGCCCTATTCCATGTGTTCAGTTTGCTGGGGCTGTGACAAGGTCCTTGGGTGTCTCTGCCTTCACCTCTTAATAAATGAGGAGGACAAATACCTTACCCACTGAAAATCAAAGATCACTTCCCAAAACAGTTTTGTCCTTTCCACCTTGGGAAAGCCTGAAGGAGGCCATCCATGCGGCAATTCACAATGTTCTGTTGAAGCTATAGAGAAAAAGATAAAAAGGGAAGCTATTCTGCACTCTGAAATGCCTACAGAGGAAGGATGAATATACCTCAAAGACAGCTATTTGACCTGGATGCATCAACACCCTATAGTTAAAATCATCTTTGTGCACAAGCCATTTACCATCATGACTATAGAAAAACTGCCTGGTCATAAGAGGAAAAAAGCCAAGTCTTGCTATTCTTTTTGTTGTTGTTGTTGACTTCTTATTCTCACTTGGGGGAGAAAATGATTTTCAAATGTATTGATTCTTCTGAGCCACAACTTTGTAAACAATCAAAAAAGGAACTTTAAAACTAAAAAATAAAGGGCATATCTATAGTATTGGGAGGAAGATAATAGTATGCTACAGAAAATTTCTGATTTCTCAGGAAGAAAGGTAATTGTTTGTGTCACTATGGAGCACATATTCATTGCTCCCTTTCTGGAATCTTCCATTCCCCCAAAGTCCCTGTATTCATTAAGACACTGGCTTCTAATGTCAGCAATTTTGATCCCCAGGGGACATTTGGCAAATGTCTGGGGACTGGGGTTGCTCCCGGCATCTAGGGGGTAGAGACCAGGGATACAACTAGACATCCGCCCCCTGTGCAGACCACCATTCACAACAAAGAATTATCTGGCAACAAATATCAGTAATGCTGAGGTTGGAAAACCCTCCAATGAGAGATGAGAAAGAGATGTGAAAAAGGCTGACACAAAAAGCTGACTGCTGGGGTAATGCCTCTACCTGGTTCCCCTGGAAGTCTTGAGCACCCAAAGAAGTGACCAAGTACAATCTTCTTAGACAGAGTACAGAGCTCTATAAAGTTGGTTTGAAGAACCAGGACAAGGACCTGAGGCCAAATCCAAACTTGCTCAGCTGGTCACACAGAGCAAACCTGACCTATCCTAGCTACCCAGGAGGTGTGCAGGGACTAGCATGGTCACCACTGCCATGCTAAAGTATGGCTTCCATGATGCTACTTCCTGGGAGGAAGCACCCCACTCTGTGGAAACATGGTGTGTGGGGGAGTAAGCATTATTCCCAATCACCAACTCACATTTATGCCAAAAAGCCTGTTCATACAGGAATAACACAGCAGTGTGCAAGTCTAATGGTGCAAGGCAGTTCTTTGTGGTTCTCTTAAGTCAACTGTAACTTTGACCCTATCTCCTACCATTCTCTTTGCCCTTCGTTCTGCTCCAGTCACACTGGTCTACTTGTTGTTCCTCCACTGTGCGAAGCATGTGTCAAACATTCCAGCACAAACTTCAGCTCTTATACATCCTCTGGTACAATGTCATTTGTCCAGAAATCCCTGACTTCACTCAGATCTCTGCTCAGACGATACGCTCCCTGACCATGCACTGTTGTGCCTCTCATCCCACCATCCACTAGGTTCCCACCCTGATTTACTTTTCTTACAGCACTTGCCACAACCTGCCATTTTCGATATGTATCTGCTTCCTGTCTCTCTCCCTTTTCCCACTAAAACGCAGGGTCCTCGAGAACAGGAACCTTGTCTAATTGTTCAGTGCTCCACCCCCAGGGCCTCGAATACTGCCTTGTTCATTGTAGGCACTCGATAAAAGTTTGTTAAATAAATACTTTAAATGGCTTTGTTTCCTTGCTTTCTCTCCATTTGACTCTCATCAACTTCTCCTGTAACTCTTAAACCCACCATTTTTTCTGTTTTCTTGCTTTATCCATTATTTCTTTGACTAAGTAGTAAGCCCATCACTGTCACTAACCACTCTGCTGGCCTGTGGAGCCAAAAGTTCGCTAAACTTTTAAAACAAGTACTAAACACCTGCTATACATGACAGTTTTGGGTGCCACAGGAAACACAAACCATGGGAGGGAGCCTGGCACTGACCTTTGGAAGAAAAGGAGGAGAAAGTGGTCACGCCAACACTTTCACGTGAGGACACATGAGATCCATAGCATCCTGAAGAGCAGCGTTATGAGAGGGCACAAGTGGGGAGAAGATTCTGCCTGTGGAGGTTATGAAAACCCATCTGAAAGACAGAGTGTTTGAAAAGAAACTAGAAAAACAGGCAAGTGTTACACAGGCAGGATTAGAGGGGGAAAGGATCTGGTAGAATTATGAGAAAACAAATAGCAGACGTATTCAACTAAAAGGTTTGGAGCCAGGGTAGAGGGGGAGGTGAGTAAGTTAACCAACCTGAGTCATAGTGAATCAACTGTAACATGACGAAATGATAGCACCAAAACTTCGTGATGGTCGGACTATGCTCGTAGTGGTAACCCTTGACGGCATTAAGAAAAATCAGAGAGGGGAACTTTGGAGGTGAGAAATGGTTACTTTCTGTCATCTAGAGTTTGAGATTTCTGGAAAAGACCTCAGAGTGTAGGAAAGCCTTGCTCCTGGCTGTGTGGCTTCATGGCTTTGCTCTGTGTCCCCCTAGGAATTCTATAAGCCAAATAATATCATTTATCACATAATTTCTCCTCATGGAGTAGCCAGAGTGTACTCTGTTGATTGTCACTATGACTTTTGGGCAATAAAAAGCCATCAAGCAAAGGTTTTCCTACTTTATTTCTTACAGACTTCAACTAATTCTATTAGCTGGGATAATATGAAATTGACGTTTTTATAGGTCAAAAACAGTTAAATACTGGCAGTTTTATGTTAAGGCTATGATGCACATACTCTGGAGCCAAAGAAACCTGGGTTTAAACTCTGTCTCAGAATTTACTGGCTGTGTGATTTATACTCTCTAAGCCTCAGTTTCCCCAACTATAAAATAGCAACAGTGATCTGAGTGTTTTATATATGGTGAGAGGATTAAGTGAAAAGCTAAATGTGAAGCACTCAGCACAACAGCACTTTACCGTTCTTCCCTCCTACTGCAGGGGACACCACGCCCCTCCTTACCTTCCAGGTTACCTTTGCTTTTCTCTCCTTCTTTCATGATCATTTCTTCCTTAATATTCTCTCCCTCCCACACCTTCCATCAACTTCTTCCCACTCTCTGCAATTATGTTCTGGTCTTCAATATCAGGATAAAACCTTACTAGACTCCTGCTATAGCCTGAAAGCTTGTGTCCTGCCAAAATTCATGTTTAAAACTAATCCCCAATGTGATGGCATTTGGAGATGGGGTCTTTGGAAGGTGATGAGGTCATGAGGGTAGAGCCCTCATGAATGGAATTGGTGCTCTTATAAAAGAGGTCCCAGAGAGCTCCTTGGTCCCTCTGCCACATGCAGACATAGCGGAAAGACAGCCATCTATGAACCAAGAAGCAGGCCCTCACCAGATGTCAAATCTATGGGCACCTTGATCTTGGATTTCTCAGCCTCCAGAACGGTGAGAAATAGATTTCTGTTTCTTAAGTCACCCCACCTATAATATTCTGTAATAGGAGCCCAAACTAAGTTCACTCCATCAGCCCCTTCTGGCCATACTGAGGTTTTCCTCATTCCTTATTCTTTTAACACATGTTAGTAAGTGTGTCACTTATAATCTCTGATTCTGCTTCCTCAGGTCCACCCTATCTGCATTTCCTGAAGTAGAATAATTGTCTCACAGTTCTACCAAAATGTTCATCTCAAACATTACCAGTAACCTCAAAATGGACAAATATGGTGATTATTTTCCAAAGTGTAGTTCTTTGATTTCTTTGCATTATCTGAAACTGGCAACCACCTACTCTGTCATAAAACCCCTCCAAGATCTCAAGCCTTTAAATCCTCATAGGTAGCTCTTCCAACCTACATAGGCGAAGTACCAATTTTCACTGCTCCTCCTTCTCGATGTCTCTCATACCTGATTCCCCATGCCCCCGCCACTCTTCGTCTATTTAAATAATTAGATCAGCCTTTACCTATATATAAAATTTGTCACCAAAGGAAAAGGATACATGAGTAAATCATTTTTTTCCAATTAAACTAGCAGATGGAAGAGGGTAATGGGTAACTCAGTGACAACAGGGATTGTTCAGAACAGCTGGGTTCGAGTTCTTGGAAACTAGTTCTCTTGAAGGAATTGCTCCATTCATTTTAAAGTAGGCAGAATTCATCTATCTGACTCGGGATCCATGGCTGTGAGGCTCTCGCTGGGCACATGCCTGACCATCAGAGATTGCAGGGAGCACACAGGGAAGGAGGTGAGCTGTTTCAGGAAAAGGAAAACTACAAAGAAGATGTGATTAGTTGACTTCCCCAGCTGAAGCCTTGTCAGTGCCATATGCAATGCCCTACCTATCTCAGCTGAGCACTTGAAAAATCAATCTGGGGGGCCTTAGATAAGTTTGATAGTGGCCGCTGGCCTTTCTTTTTATACTCATTCTTCTCAAATAATTTCTAAGTTTTACAACATAAGACATGTTTTCCCCAAAACATGTTTTCCATAAACTCTTTAAACTGTCTAGTCTTTTTATTAAATAAATTTCCTATTATCTTAAGTTTAAATTTTCATATATATTTTCCAAATATATATGAAATTGCCACCAGAGAAAAATCAGAACAGGTCTGACTGCATAATTCTTTAAATTCTCAATGAAACTCACTTCTTAAATTCATTTCTGAGTAGCTAATATTTTTTTTCAAAAAACAATTTGCACTTGGGTGAAATAGTCAAACCATGTTGTATGTCTTTGAAGAGTCTGTTTCTCTATTTGTAAAAGAACACAATTCTCAAGTGTAATTTATTTTCAGTGCTTTCATCAGAAACACCCAGGAGGATTTCATTTTTATTTGTTTGAACAAATCAGATAAATGTTAGTACTATAAGATGGAATAGGGACACTTATTTTAAGATTTCTAGAGTTTTTTAATTTGAAGATAATATATTCAGATTTTATTTTGGCGACAGTGGTTCTCATTAGAGCACATTTCTGTCTTTTTTCTTTCTCTTAATATAAGTGATCTCTCTTTATTCTATGTTCAAGAGTCTTTCCATCTTTCATAATAAAGAACCACAAATCTTTTCTCCAATCTGCAAGACTGAAAGTTTTGGAAAGTACTTTTCTTTCCTGTTAAAGTAGAATTTTTCATCTCTGGAAAGAAAATGAAATAAGAACCAATAGAAAATGAGGCTAAAATCCCCTTGTCAGAAATGACTGAAGGCTACAGAGAAAGTGAACAAGGAAAAAGAGAAACAAACATTCAAACGAATATAAATGGATGGAGCCAGACTGCAAGGAGAAGCAAATAGGTCTCTAAGGAAAAATGGCAAAAGAGCAAATGTTGAGAAAGTACACAAAAACCCCTCTGCTCAGCTATTCTTACTTCACTGCACTTTCTGTCATGGTCTTGGTAAACTTGAAAGAACTCTTTTACTTATTTAATTCATGTAAACTTCCCCTGACCACTAGAGCTCCATTCTCCCTTTTAAGAAGGCAAAGTAAATAAATAAATACATGGCATGGCCCACCCCAGGATGGGGCGCTCCTTGGAGGAATGGAGAAGGCACTCAGCCTTAAGCGAAGAGGCCTAGGTTCTGGTTCCTGGACTATTTCCCAAAAAAAGTGTTTCCTTCAAAAAATTAAGAAAAACAATACATCGTCATCACAACCCCCATGGAAAAATGTACCAAATAAGTTACACCAGCAAGAGATGGATGCTAAGAAGATGTCAGCACAGTGAATGGGTTTAAGAGGCCAGGGCATGAGCTAGCTGTCCATAAAGACATTAAACCAAACTCGGGACCCAGCACATAAGTGTTCTGTAAATATTTACTAAATGAGCAAGTGAATGAATGGATGAATGAATGAACGAATCTGTTGATAGACAATGCCAGCCTGACCAGTAGCAGAAAGAGAAGCTTAAACTGTTTGTTATTCTATTTATACATATTAATATATTTTATGTGATTTTTCTATATATATTTCATAGATATATTTTATATAATACATATATTTGTGACTCATACGCAAACATAAAATGAACATGGGTCAGAGATTTTATTTAACTCATCAATTCACGAGGAATCCAGTAAGATATACAAAACCAATTCAAAGGGGAATCTGAAGAATAAACATATATGTGGGCAATCAAGAATGCTGAAATGAATTTGCTAAAAGATGTAAAACTAATAAATATCTGCATGATAAGCACCAATTAAAACTCCACTGAACAAAATTAGTTTGCATCTTTATGGACAAAAATTATATTCATTACCATCAGTTTTATACAACTTACAGAGTTATGAAGTAGCTCAAAGACAAGGAAAGATACAAATTCATGGATTGAGAAAAACCCTAGAAGAGTACTCTAGACATCTTCAAGCTTCCATTGAAAGAACACCCTACTTTTGTGTTCATTTTATTTTTTTTTACAAATTTTCTTAATATAATAGAGATAAGAATTATTTTCTGCCTCTTTATCTTTTTATTGAACTCTTCTTCTAAAACTCCAACCCCTCATGGACTCAACTATCTGCTTTCCCCTTGCCTGCACCTGAGAAAATCCCATAATGATGAAGACTATAAATTCATAACGACCACCAGCAACTGAACCAGTGATACAGCCTTCTGGAATCTACTGCATTTCTATGGTCATTTCACTGTCCCACTCTATATAACATCTATGTCAAATATTTTCCTCTCTCATAAAATCTCTGATCATGGTAATCTTCAAAAGATTTAGCTACCAGTAAAAAATGGGCATCCACTGATCAGAAAAGAGGTCATAGGTAGCACTGGGGCCAGACAGAGCTATCCTCTAGATCCTGGATCTTGGGAAGGTCTAGAGGTCCTGCATAAAAGTAGGGCACAGGAATAGAGCAAATGGGGACTCAACACAATTTAGGAGTATTTCCATATTTTAACCACCTATATGGCCATATTTCTCCATGTCTCCAATTCACTCATTCCACCACCCCCTGCTCCGATCTCCAACAAAGGACCTCACTTCCAACTTCACAGGGAAAATTAAAGCCACCAGAAATCCCTTAGCTTTCAACTAACAAATCTATCCTCCTACTGCATTTACCCCATCCTCTCCTCATTCCTGGATGTAGAAAGAAATCTGTAATACACACGGACAGTGTATCTGACATGTACTACAAACAGGATATCAGAAGAAAAAAAAGACAAGATTGAGCTAAAATTGTACAGTAATACAGAGAGAAGGTAGGGACACTGAACGGAAGTCAATACCACCGGTGAGTTTATTTTATGTTTCATGAAAACTACAGGACAGTGTGAACAAGAATGATCAAATATACATGACTTCTGTAAGAGGCTCCTTCGAGGAAGATTTGCTGTGTATCACTTCAAAAGGTTGAAAGAGTCACTTCCAGCATGAGGGTATTAGGGAACCTGATTATAAATTCAACTGAAATGAACCCAAGGGACATTTGCAATATATCAAATCCCTAAATATATAAATTTTATGTGTGCTTCAGACCGGGAAAGAAATTGAATTTATTTTAAGGATAGCACAAAGGTACAAAGGACCAGTAATGCTAGGAAAACTTTTTGTACTTGCACTTAGAAGACAAGGATAAAAATTCTGTTTATTTCTTTAGGAATAGGAAAGACATTCATGTACCACAAGTGAGTCTAGATGACACTGCAAATAAACAGACCTACAAGACGCAATGGACTCGGCACTGGGCTCAGCATTCTCTAATAGGAACTGAAGAAATGAAACTTTTGGTATGGAACACTGAACGTTGGCATCCTTGAAGACAGATTTTATATTTTAACCAGTAGTTCTTAAGCTTGAGCTTACATCGGGGCACCTGGGTGCCTCAGTCGGTTAAGCGTCTGACTCTTGATTTTGGCTCAGGTCATGATCTCATGGTCATGACGTCAAGCCCTACATCAGGCTCCACTTAAGAGTCTCTCTCTCATCGGAGGGGGAGATGAACCATGAGAGACAATGGACTCTGAAAAACAAACTGAGGGTTCTAGAGGGGAGGCAGGTGGGGGGATGGGTTAACCTGGTGATGGGTATTAAAGAGGGCACGTTCTGCATGGAGCACTGGGTGTTATACGCAAACAATGAATAATGGAACACTACATCAAAAACTAATGATGTAATGTATGGTGATTAACATAACATAATAAAAAAAAAAAAGAGTCTCTCTCTCCATTTCCCTCTGCCCCTCCCCACCCCTCCTCTCTAAAATAAATAAAATCTTTGGGGTGCCTAGGTGGCCCAGTCAGTTAAGCATCGGACTCTTGGTTTTGGCTCAGGTCGTGATCTCACAGTGGTGGGATCAAGCCCCGCGTGGGGCTCCAAGCTGAGTTCAGAGTCCATTTCAAATTCTCTCTCCCTCTGCCCCTCCCCCACTTGCACTTATGTGCACATGCTCTATCTCTAAAATAAATAAATAAAATCTTTAAAAAAAATTAAATAAATAAAATGAAATCTTTAAAAAAAAACACTTGAGCTTACATCAGAGTTTTCTGGAGGCCTTGATAAAATAGATTGCTGGGCCCCACTCCCAGGTTTCCTAGTCCAATAGTTCTGAGACTCAGTCTGAGAATTTCCATTTCTACAAGTTCTATAAGACGATATTAACATGGCGGTTCAAGGGCAATATTTTGAGAACCTCTGGTTTGTATATCTGGAAGTATATCTGAAGTATATCTGAAAGTATATCTAAAAAAATGAAAGAAACCAATGGGAAAATACTGGAGTTAATGAAGGGGAAACAGATAAATGGCAAGTTTAAAAAAAATAATCCTGGTGAAATAATTCTTAGGAGCTTTTGACCAAATATAATGTTAATGAAGTCAGTACATCACAGGTGAAGACAGTAAACTTGCCTTTCTCAGTCCTTTTGCCATATTTTTCCAGACATCACATCATTCGTTTTATAGTCTGTGCCCCATTTGCTTGGCTTTTGTGGCTTTTGCCATTTCCCTGATATTTCTCTTTCTCTTCATACCACCGTCATTCGATTAATTGCTACTTGTTCTAGCCCTCTTTTTCCTCTGTTCTTGAAACTCCTCTCCACACAGCAAGCTGTTCTGACTGGCATCAGTGAGTCGCTGACTCCCCTAGATTTTTTCTGTTGTTTTGGTTCTACCCCCAGCTGATTTCAACTTCATGAAGATTAGGCTAACTAAAAGTCAACACTCTAAAATCAGACAACTAAAGTAACATAAGTGGGATAGGCTCACATCAGAATGTGCCCCATCTTATTTGTGTAGGGTCCACAAAGTCCACCCACACAGTATTTACATGACTGGCTCACCTCCTGGCCAGAGAAACCTGAAGAACAGTGAATCTTGACCAGCCTCCTGCATGAGGTGGTAATGGATAAGGTGCCCATTTGGGGATCTAAGATTACAAAAAAGAGAGAAGGCATTGTAGCTGTTTGTTTGTTTGTTTTTGAGAAGAGTTAACAAAAGAATAAAGGTAAATAGGTTTATGAAATTTTAAATAATGAGTTGGAAAACAAAGCTATATAGAAGCTGCACAACCAAAAATTCATTGGTGCTTCTGTCACCTGATTCAGAATGCAGTAAATTGTATTGGGAAAGGGAACAGTGGGAGGAAGAAGGATAAGAAATTAATACAGCATAAATACATCTGAAATAGCAAAGCTCATCAGTTATTTTTAAGATTCAAATGGTACATTCAAGTGTTAGAAAAGTGTTTTCCAGCCACTTGAAACTGATTTCTCAAAGACTGTATTCCTAGACCATATAACCTCTTCCCCTACCCCCAAAAAAGAAATAAACCAGTTTCTAACAGCTTTTAAGTGTTGTTTTCTGTGATGCTCAGTCTAAGTGTTCCAGAAGATATTTTGTAGATATGATAAAAAGCCCGGTGATGGGTATTAAGGAGGGCACGTACTGCATGGAGCACTGGGTGTTATATGAAAACAATGGATCGTGGATCACCACATCAAAAACCAATGATGTATTGTATGGTGACGAACATAACGTAATAAAATTTAAAAAAAAAAATTCTATAATCAGTTGACTTTAAACAAAGATTATTTTTGAATAATCTGAGTGGTTCCAACTCAATCAGCTGATAGACTTTAAGATTAGAACTGATGCTTTCCTGAGAAGGAAATACTACCTGTGGACTGCAGCTTCACTTGGGCCTGAGAGTCCCAGCAACCCTTCCTGCTGGCCTGTCTTGTGGATTTCAGGTTTGCCGAGCCAGCCCTCATAATCACATAAGCCAATCACAATGCCATGTAATAAATCTCCTGATACATATCTCCTGCTGGCTCTGTTTCTCTGGTTGAATCCTGACTGATTCATTTTCCTTTATAACCATTCATTATGTCACAAGTCTGCCTCCTGCTCATGTCCACAGGCTAGCTTCTTAGATACACCACCTCAGGAGTAAACCAGAATGAATAGACCAGAAAGGCACAACCTGGTAACCATTAAGAGTTAGTGGAGAACTCCCCCTGCTTGTGTTCCCTCTCTCGCTGTGTCTCTCTCTGTCAAATAAATAAATAAAATCTTAAAAAAAAAAAAAAAAAGAGCGGAGAATTTCTGTTTAAGGGCAGTGGTCCTAGCCCAATTTCTTTATTAAGTAAGCAAAAAATTTTTATAATAGAGGAAAATTAAATGTTCTAATAGGGGAAAAAATCAGAGGTCATAGCCCAATTTCCCAATTAAGTGAGCAAATAATTTTTTATAGAGGAAAATATTAATTTTTTTTACTTGGATAATACTCATAAGCCAGGAAAAAAAATTTTAACTACACAATCTGTGGCATATATGGAACCATACTGGAAAAAGATTTCTTGAAATCGGAAGTGATTGCCAGTAAGTGAGTAGATAAGATGCCTAGATCTCCAGCCACCACAAAATCAGATTAATAATTATAACTAACATTAGAGCACTTACAATGTGCCAGGTGCTTTTTAAGTACTTTGTAAATTGCAACTCAACTGGCAACACTCCAGTGAAGTAGGTACTAGAATTATCATTTTACAGGTATAGAAAAGTGAGCCAAAAACAATTAAGCAATTTGCTCCAAACCACTCTGACAGTTAGTGGCAGAATCAAAAGTGAACCTAGAATCTGGCCTTAGAATCTGCATTCTCAATCCGATATTACCTCATGAGTCCTAGAAGCAGCAGTTGGCAGAACGTTTAGAATCTACCATGAACTTCATTAAGCAGAATGCCAGCATGAAGAGTGGCATGCGTAGAGGAACCCATCTTTAGTCTCATTTCCCCCTGGAGTAAATGGTATGCTAAATGAGGTCATAGCTCCCAAGCAGGCACTGTGCCAGACAGAGAAGGGTGCTACCAGGTAACTCCAGGCTACTGTAACAAATAAGAAAATGAAATCCTTTTTTCACATGAGAATGTATCAGTCATCCATTCCTCTTCATGGTATTAGCCCACCTAAGTATTTCCTCAATATATTCACTTAGTTCCATCTCCATTACAAGCCCGATCCAAGCTACAATCATGTCTTTTCTGGATGGATGCAAGAGCATTCTAAAGTGGTCTCCCCCTATCCACTTGGCCTCTGCAATCTGTCCTCCACAATGGAAGCTACAGTGGGCCTTTAAAACACAAATATAAGTACACTATTCACCCACCTCATATTCATCAATGGCTTTCTAGTGCTTTTGGATTATTCTCAGTGTCCCCAATGTGGCCGCACGGTCCTGCATGATCAGGCTCCTCCTATCTCTCTAGACTCTTCTCTATGTTCACTACACTCTGAACAATACTTTCCTGTCAGTTCAATTGACCAGTAACCCAGTAAGTTTTTGTAACTGTTACTGGTAATTACTGGTAATTAAGATTTTGTGTAATTATTTGATATATGACTTCCCCAGGAGCTTGTAAAGGGTATGAGAGCAAGGATCCATCATCATATTCATCATCATATCCTCAGTGTTCAGCAGGGTCAAATACAGAGCTGGCCCTTAATAAATATATGTTGAACAGATAAGTTCTTTGCTAGAATAATGAAGTGTGTAGACACAGAAGTGCTTCTGCACCTTTTTCCAAACAGACAAAATCAAACCATCAGAAAATATACACCTCTACTTTCCCCTTTATCTGGAACCAAAGGAATGAAAGGAACAATTTCTGACAGAACACAGTTTAACTTTAAATACTAGACATAAAAGACATGCATCTGTGAAGATGATAAATGACAAAAATTACTAGACAATAGAAACATTTTCGTAGTTTAAAAGAAAGTGAACAATTTAGGGAATCCTAACAAATAACTGCAATGTACTGTGACAAGTACTGTAACGTTTGAAAAAAGTAATTTACTCATGTTTTCAATTGTATTTGCATGCATGAAAAAGAAATAATATAAGTTAGGAAAGATTGTTTTCAGATGAAAATCAAGGGAGATAAATTTTACTGGAGGTAGTAAAGTGAAATTGATTAGGTGACACTAAAACAGGCCAATGAACTAGAGGACGTGTTTGACCACTCTCCCAGAATACAGAGGGAAATTACAGGGATAAATAAAATGAATGAAACACTAGCAACATGCGAGATGTCCAGAGTATAAAGTACTGGAGGAGGAGAGAAGGGCTGGGTGAGAAGTAAGAATCAAGTAAATAATGGAAGAAAATATTCCTAATCTGAAAGAAAAAACATAGACATTAGGTTTCAGATTGAAAGGGTCCATTTAGTGCCCTTATTCATTTAATTATAAAAAAAAAAAAAAACAACAACTAAAGAACTGCATCTCTACAGATCTTCAATAAAGTTTTAAATTTTAAGTAGAAAAGTGTCTCTCAAGGACAGCAAAAAAAAAAAAAATTAACTACACAGAAAAAAATGCAATGTAATCAGTAAAATGTCAGGTTCTGTTTAAGTAGTTGGACCACCACCATTATTGTGAAATTTAAAGGAAATGCAAATGAATCTTAAAATAAAAATTCATACCTAGAAAAGGAACTAGTAACAAAAATCTAGATCTAATAGCTCATGTTAGTTGAAACAAGTTAAGATGGCAAAAAAGACAGAGAGAAAAATATTTTAAGCCAACAGGCCTGGGTTCAAATTCTGACACTGCCAATTACAAGCTTTGTTCTCTAAAGCAAGAGACTTAATGTCAAGGAATCTATTTTCTCATCAAAAAATGGAGATGTTAATATCTACAGGGCTGCTGCAAATATTAAATAACATATGCAAAGCACTCAGCTTGCTACCTGGAACATAGCAGGCACTCAAGTTGCGAAAAAAAATGCTAAATTTTTAATATGGAGAGAGGAGTATGAGTTCATATAACCATTAGAAGAAAAGAAATGTCAAGTAAAAATAGAAAATTGCAAAGAAAATCTAAACAACAGAAAAATAAAAGGGAAACAAGAAAACATTTAAAAATCAGAAGGCTGAATAAAATAGGAAAGGTATATATAAAACCAAATTATCAGAAAAACGATGATAAATTATAAACTCAATAGCCCCAATTAAAGTAGAAGATTTTATATATTATGTTATTTCTTAACGGAGAAATATAAATGTAGAATTAAAAAGAGGTATATACCAAACTTTGTATCTGCAGACATATAGATTACTTTTGAATATTCAGAAAATATTTACAAAAATTGATCAAATTCTAGGCCACTAATAAATTCTCAATAACTGCCCTAGAAATGTCTAGAACTCATAGGAGCAAAAGGGCAATCCAGCTAGGGAGCAGAATTGAGAAGCCCTATGCCCCTGGACTCAGCACAACATAGAAGAACATAGTTCACCTTTACAAATTTTTCAGCTAAGCCAAACCACCAAACAAAACAAAAACAAAAGAACAAAATAATGAGGTTTTTGTTCTATGTTGGTTCTCAGACAAAAACCTATCTCCTATGATGAATCAGCTCTTGCTCAGATGAAAATTAGACCCTCAAGAGGAACAGCAGTGCTTGCTGATCAATAGGGTGACATTTCATACGTCAAGGCTGCTTTCATCTTTGAATTGCCCTCCAGTTACTACATCTTCTAAAGCAAGCTGGGGAAAAGAAAAAAATCCAGCAGCCACTCCCTTTTTATTTTATTTACCTACCAAGGAATATCTAATAAAAGCAATGACTGTCCAAGCACTACCAGACACATGAGAAATCTTCAACCAGTGTGTCCCACCTTCAAAATCAAAACAAGAAATGACCAACATAAAAATCCTTATGATACTTTGCAACTATGATGGCTCATTTGTCATATCAAACGAATATACCTTGCATATAAATTCAAATGTATTTGGAAGTAACTCGCCTTTGGAAGGAAATGATTTTTATCAGATGTCTCTGAGAATGAATGAATTTGAAGAAAAGGACTATTCCACATAAAACACATCATTCTCATCTGTTTCCCAGACCTCATTCTTCCTCCTCTGGCCTCTTCTTTCCCACATGCCTCATTGTCCTTCAAGGGCCCCTATTTATTTTGGGTAACTTCCTTACTTCTCCAACCCATGTCAACTTCACTTACTCTGAGTCTTGCTGTTCTCATGAACCCCATTTAATACAGGGTTATTCCTTATATAACATAAGGACCATGTCTTACTTTCTAAATAAGACTCATAGAAGCTAGAATGATGCTGAATGCAGAACTGTGAGACTTTATTTAATATTTTCCTGAATCTGTATTTGAAATATTTTCTTCCATTCCCCTTTGGTGGTTCTTTTCAAGTTACTTTAGATCTAGGATTCTACGGAAGTCATTTTATTCCCTGTTGTTACTGATTTCTGAAATGATAATTCATTAGTTTTTCAAATTTTTACAATGAAAAATTTTAAAGCTATGTCATATCAGTGGGACCGTTTATGCCACAAAAGCAACACAATATTTGTTTGAAGCTGAAAAACTGAGAATTAGAGTAGTTAACTTAAAGATAATCTAATTTTGTCTTAACCTCTATATTTAAGGTTTTGAAAATTTTTTTAACAGCTCTGTAAAACATAAGAAGTTAACAAATATATCTATTGAATTCATAAATGTAGCACTTAAAGAAAATGCAATTTCAAAGGCTTTAAGATTTGGAAGACTATATCAAATCAGCAGAGCAATGCAAAGGCAGAATGTTATTTGCAGAATGTCAAAAACAAACAAACTTAAACAACTCCTCAATTAAGAATTGCACTAAACCTATTTAAACAATATAATTCTTTTCAAGCTGCCATGAAAAATGGCTAAAATTAAAAAAAAAAGATCAGTCTGACTGAAATAATAAATGATGAAGTCTCATAAGAGAAATTCATTAACCATTCTTTTTGGTTATTCTTTTGGGTGTTTCAGATATTATTTCTCATACCCGAGTACCTTCTCCCCTTTAAGTTCCTCAGAATGGAGGACACCAAAATGTATGTAAACAACAACAAAATTTAAAAACAACTTGGAAACATTAACATGTTTGGTTTTGTACAGCAGGAAGGGAGCAAAATGTCAAAATATCTATGTAGCACCAGGAACTTCAGAAACTGATAATATGCCTGGATCACAGGGAGGATTCTAGCATTGTTTTTCTCCTCATCTTCTCATAAACATGTTCTTTCCTTTGATCTAATATTTCATACTGTTTTCAGAAAAATGGACTATGCCTTCTCTTCTTAATAGAACCAGGTATTAAGAAATGGAGGGAACTATATAAAAAAGCTTGACACCTTTGTAGCATCTGTACATGAGTTTCTCTTCTAAGTGCTTCTAAGATGAGGTCAGAGAATGTGGCCTATAAGGAAGTGTCTTGGAAATTTTTTGAAACACATTTTATGTTTTAGAACATGTCCATTTTTTTATTTTTTTATTTTTTTTTTTTTTTAAAGATTTTATTTATTTATTTGACAGAGAGAGACACAGTGAGAGAGGGAACACAAGCAGGGGGAGTGGGAGAAGGAGAAGCAGGCTTCCCGCGGAGCAGAGAGCCCGATGTGGGGCTCGATCCCAGGACGCTGGGATCATGACCTGAGCTGAAGGCAGACGCTTAACGACTGAGCCACCCAGGCGCCCCGAACATGTCCATTTTTTTAAAGATTTTATTTATTTATTTGAGAGAGAGAGAGAGAGCACAAGCAGGTGGAGAAGCAGGCTCCCTGCCTCAGCAGGTTCAATGTGAGGTTCAATCCCAGGACACTGGGATCATGACCTGAGCTGAAGGCAGAGGCTTAACAGACTGAGTCACTCAGGCGCCCCTAGAACATGTCCATTTTTTGTAAATACTTCATGAGCTAGGAAATATTTGTATTTTTAAATATCTATAAATATATATCTTCTTCTCTAAATGTTGGGATCAGTCAGTGTTCAAAAAATAACTAATTGGATACATGACATTATATAGTTGTCTAAACCCAGAGAATGTACAACACTGAGAAGGAACTTTCATGTAAACTAGAGACTTGGGTAACTATGCTATTTCAATATAGGTTCATTAATTGTAACATTCATAGCACTACAGGAGAGGATGCTCATAATGGGGGAAGCTATGCAGCTGTGGGAACAAAGGGTATATGGGACATCTTTGTACCTTCCACGCAATTTTTCTGTGAACCTAAAACTAAGAAATAAAAAAGATAACCATTAGATCAAGACAGTCGATTATATTTTTCAAATCTTCTATATCTTTATTGATATTTGTCTGCTCTAGTTATCAGTTACTGAGAGAGAAATTGAATTCTCCCATTATGATAACTGGTTTGTCAGTTTCTGCTCATATTTTAGTCCGATTTTTCTATTTCATTCAATTTACATATTTTGAGCCTATGTTATCAAGTACTTCCAAAATAGAAATTATTAGTATCTTTCTGAAAAAGTGACACTTTTATCAACATGTAATAAACTTCTTTATTTCTAGTAATGCTTTCCACAATGAAGTCCACTTTTTTCTAGTTAATACAGTTACACCAACTTTCTTCTCTGCTTTATATTTCCTGGTATATCTTTTTCTGTTCCTTTACTTTTACTCTTTCTGGGTCCTTATAAACAGCACAAGACACTCTGTATCTTGTAAACAGCAAACTGGGATTTTTTTATTAAAAAAAAAAATCCAGTTTGAAAATATTTGTAACTTAAGTAGGATATTTATTCCATTTACATTTAACGTAACTGAAGTACTTTTTACTACCTTATTTTGTTTTCTCTTTGCCTCAATATTTTCTATGTCCTTGTTTTCTTCTCCTGTTTCTATCTTGCTTTCTTGAGGAATTAGTGAGGCTTATTTTTTATTCTTTATTCTACATTTTCAATCCTAGGATGGAAGATATCACTGTTCTTTCATTCTTCGATGACTACCTTGAAAATTTTAATGTGAATATTTAATTTACTAAAGTCTAAAGTAAACCAGTATTTGCAAAAACAAAACAAAACAAAACAAAAAACAGAAAGACCTCAGAATGTTTTTACTCCTATTATCCCCCTTCCTGATTTATAAATTGTTGTCCAATGATTTAGCTCTATTTTTACTCTTAATCCAATAAACTAGATACTACATTAGACATGTGATCCCAACATGTATGAAATCTTTCTGTAATAGTTCCATCTCTTTGTTTCTTGATGCTGCATTCTGAGCATAAAATCTTAAAAAAAAAAAAATGCTGGCATCTATGGATATACCCTAAATTATTTAAATAGCTCCAACTGATCAGTATTTAATCAGTTTTTACTTCAAATGTCCATGGTCAACTCCCTTGTTCATTTCCTCAAAAGCCACATCCATTCTTTGGGGATGCCCTCCAGTTTGCTAACTGGTTTATTTCTCTTTAGCCACGTCTAACCTGCTGTTTAGCTTGTACCACATTTCTAATTTGAGTTATATGTATTTTTTTATTCCTAAAAGTTCTCTCTTGGTTCTTTTTCAAATATCCCTAATTATTTTCAATAAACATGCATTCTTTTGCCATACTTTCAATGGCTTATTTCCTTAGACCATATTATAACATGGTTATTTTATATTTGGTATGTGAATATTCCAAAATCTCTCTTCTTGAAAGTTTGATTCTGTTATTTATTCTGCCAACTGACTCTTGCTTATGGTGGCTTACTCTTCATATGTTTTGTGATTTTTTTTTAAAATTGCACATGTTTTTCAGAAATGTATCTGTAAGAATCCTTTGAAGTCAGTCTCAAATGTTTTCCTCCAGAGATATGTTTCCTTCTTTCAGGGGTCTGGAGGCACAGCCAAACCAGCAGGACACTAAACTAAATCCTCTACAGGTTCCACAGGGAATGTGACTTCCATTCCCAAACTCATGTGACTATGGGAATGATATTAGCAATTTCTAGAAAGATATGTTTTCCCCACTCTATCCAGAACTAAGGTAAAAACAGACAGTTATTTCCACCATCTGCCTGTGTGTTGTGGGCTTTCTCCTAGTACATTTATGGAAGAATTAGCTTTATTCAGGGGTCTCTGATCTGATCTCTACCCTCCTCAGAGCCAGCCTTTATCTACCCATGCGTAAGTGTGACCCTGTAATGTGTGACCCAACATGACAAATGCCCCCAGGCAAAGTCCAGATACAATATTCACTACCTGCCTAGACTCATGCTTCCTCATTGATTCTAGGCTACTATAATTTTCCTTACTTTGCTATTAGTTTAGCCATTTTAAAATATATTTTAATAGACATTTTTTGTCATTTTTGACAGGATATATTCTCCAGATGATTAGTCCATAAGAACCCTGAAAATCAAATTTGGCCCTTTTCAATTGAAGTTCTGAAAGAACTTTGGATTGGCCCTCAACTATTCCACTGAAAAGTACACACCTGTGATTTTGAACACTGCCTATTTTAACAGGGAAATTCTAGAACACCAGTCTATGTTCTTTCAAGGACTGACTTGATGAGCGTTGGATTGGTTTTGTTGATTTATCTATGAAAAGCAATTACCAGATGTCTCGCTTTCAATAAACCTCCTTTTTATTCACTCTGTGTAGTGGAAGCATCACTTACCCAATTTACAAATATGGATAACAATATACCAGAAAGCATGGGTCACCATGAACAGCTGGATGTCGAATCCATAAGTGGAGACAAAGGGAATGGAGTCCGGTCATTTCTTTCATAGTCCTTTGCTCTTCCTATATAGGCTGTACAGTCCTACACAAATTAGAACTAGTTCATTTCTAAATAAAAACTACACTCAGAAATATCTTGGGCTTATCACATGAGTGTCTAGCAAGAGTTGTAATAGGAGTCCTGGAAAAACATTTTGCACATGAATATGGAGATGAACGCCCCATCTTAAAAAGAAAAACGGGGGTGCTTATTAATGCTGATGCAAGTAATAAGGTTAAGAAGAATCTGTTCATTTTTCCAGACTTGCACCAATGCTCTTGAATGATGAGCAACAATGCGTCAGCTCCGTCAGACCTCTGTGTCTTGAAATTGTCACACATCCATAATAGTTCTTACTGCACAGGCCTGATAACATCTTCTAAGGGATTTGTCTGTCTTGACTAAAGCACAAATAAACTGATGGTTGGAAAGGGCACATTTTAATCAAAGTTGAATGCTCACACTCTGGGACAAGGGCAGCAACAACAACAACAACAAAAATTAGTGTCAGTTTCTCCTTGACGTCTCAGGAACTTAGTAAACAGCCACTGTCATTCTTATATATTTTGTTCCCAGAACGTGCTCAGCCCAGTTCCCTCTGACTCTGAGGGCTGCCTTGGGAAAGATGACAAAATTTGGCAGGGGCCTTACAAGCAGATTTCATGGGCCCTACCAGAGCGGCGGGAAGTGTGTCCCAGCTCCCTCCTTGAGCTCTGTCCTTGGGGTCATGACTGGAGCTCAGCTCTTTCTCAGTATTGCAGCATTTACCCAGAGCACTACACATCCACAAGGGGGTCTGGGTTCAGCCCCACACCAAAAAGGTCAGAATCTTGCTAGCGGCTGAGCAGACACAAGGTGCAAGTAATAAGATAAGGATTAATAACACACCTCTATTTTTCCCATCAAGTTGCCTCTCAGTTCATAGAAAATCAACTCCAAGCCAGTCTCAAATCCATCCTTCTCATCAAGTGATTGGCTCTGGGGCCTTTGTCCTGACACTACCTCTGTAATAATGTCAAGAAGATCACCATTCCTGGTTCTATTACCGGCTCTACCCTTGGATGTTTCAAAGTGGCACTTACAGAAAATATGAACCTCTCTCTTGCTTAAAATAGATGACTTCACCTAGCACAACTTTGATGTGTTTTTACAGTGAAGGATCCCCCTCCCCATCATGGGTAAGGATGTGAAGGCTCACCTTATTCTCCTATGGCATACTCACCACCCTTGAATGGGATGCCAAATAAAACAATAATGTCTCAGACTAATTGTCAAACCACACCCATCAGGACAAAATCCTAAGTGACATTTTATTTGGACATTGAATCCAAATAAAAGATAAGACCATGGCTGAAAAAACATTGCCAAGTCAAATCTTCGTCATTTACTCCCTTGGAAGGTCCAGGATTCTGGGAACAAAGCCTAAGAGTATCTGTTTGAATTCCTGTCTGGCACCGGGTTCCTCCACCCCTGAAGTTATGGGAAATGAGCAGGTGGGCCAGGATTCACCAAGGGAAGAAACGTAAAGACAGCAGGAGCACCCTCGGTTATTAATATCTTCATCTACCTTATCTGTTGTGCCATCCCCCCTAAAAATCAGCTGTAAGCTCCAAATCATCCAGTCAGGAAGGATTCCAACTGCTCTTGCTCTGCATGGTGGGAGGCAACAACCACAGAGAGGTGCCCTCATTGCTGTTCAACTTCTGCTTCCTTCCTAACACTCCATCATTTCACCAGAGATCTGTAAGCGGGAAGACCAGCATGGATATCTGCAAATGCCTAGGCAGATTCAGCAGAACACCCTAATAAGCATCTGATAATGTCTACAGAGAGGATTCTGTGGCTCTCGCACTGTGCAATCCAAGTCTGCTTCCACGAGCCTCTCTCTAGAAAAGATTCAGTACAACAATGAGGAAAAGGGAGATTCAGGCAAGGGGACTGAAGACTGGTTGCAAAGAAACCACTGGTAGATGGAAGAAAGAGGCAGAGGAATAGGGGGCCGTGTCTTCTGAAAGATAGTTTTCCCAATCAACTTTTTAATTTAAAAAAAAATTTATGACCACTTTCAGAACATTTGAAAACAGGAAAAAGCAGTCACCCATAATTGCAAAGCTTAATGATAACTTCTTGCTGAATTAAATTCCTAGGGTTTGTCCTTATGGACCTGGTTTTTCACTTAGTCACTATCTTCAGGGACATACACTATGTCCAAGGCTTACTGTCATTTCTTCGTCTCCCCGTGCCCGATCTCCATTTTTCCTGACACACTGTCTTCTAAAACTTTCTCTCTGGGCAATTTTCTCCAGCACAATATACACCTTGGCTACACACTTGTTTCATGGCCTAGGCTTCCCCTGAAATTAGTCAATTCAAAGGGCTCTCAACAAACTGCAGAACATGTGCTCTTGGCAGTCTTGTTATCTGTGCCTCCGGTCTCTCTTCTCTGCCTCTTCTGCCCTCTGTACCTGCCTACTCTGCACTAGGCCAGGACTGCTTACACCTACAAGAGGAAAACAATGATTCTTTCTCCCTGGTAGGAAGAAGAACTATTTTTGTTCTGCTATGGTGAAACTATGTATTATCTCCTTAGCTTCCAGAAGTTTCTTTGAAAGGACTTCCCCCTTTTTTTCCCTGAAATCCAAATAAGTGCTGCAAACTGCCCTTCCTGTTTCACATTGAAAATATTTTGCAGCAATGATACGGCAGGGCAAGAGAACTTTCTGCCCCTAAGATTATGGCTACACCTGTTAGAGACCTCATCACTGTAATTAGTCAAATATTTTTTTAATTTAATTTAATTTTATTATATTAGTCACCATACAGTACATCATTAGTTTTTGATGTAGTGTCCCATGATTCATTGTTTTCATATAACACCCAGTGCTCCATGCAATACATGCCCTCTTTAATACCCATCACTGGGCTAACCCATCCCCTCGCCCCCCTCCCCTCTAAGACCCTCAGTTTGTTTCTCAGAGTCCATAGTCTCTCACAGTTCGTCTCCCCCTCTGATTTCCTCCCTTCATTTTTCCCTTCCTTCTCCTAATGTCCTCCATGGTATTCCTTATGTTCCACAAATAAGTGAAACTGTATGATAATTGACTTTCTCTGCTTTAGTCAAATATTTCTTACCAGTACATACAGGTTAAACTTCTAATATAGAGAAATTTTAAGGAAATAAGGATTAACCCTTTGAGACTCATATGATGCTCGCTTTGAGTCATAATTAAAGCAATCATGCACACTGAGAAGCACACATGAGTCACAATACCATTGCATAAAACATCACTTTTTTTCTTTAATAAAATTCTATCTGACTCTAAGCTCCAGTCATTAGAATGATAAGATCTTTGATCTCTGTTATTGTTGTGTGTGTGGCATTTTTTTGGTTTTTGTGTTTGTTTGTTTGTTTGTTTGTTTGTTTTGGAGGTTGGGGAAAGGTCTATTTCCTTAGGACAAACTCAAACTCAGAAGAACCTCTGGGAAACCCAAAAAATGAGAGATAAGTGTGACCCTTAGGCTACTGCGACCACTGTATTAATTTCCTACTACCATTATAATAGAGGACCACAAACTTAGTGGATTAAAACAACACAAATTTATCATATTACAGGTTTGGAGGCCAGAAGGCCAGAATGGGTCCCAGGGCCAGACTCAAGGTGTTGGTGGGGCTGCATCACTTTAGGAGGCCTTGCCTTGCCTTTTCCAGCTCCTAGAGGCTGCCCATACTCTCTGGCTCAAGGCCCTTTTCTACCTTCAAAGCCAGGAATCAAATCACTCCTACCTTTGTTTCTATCCTTACATCTCTGTCCCTGCCTCTCCTGCTTCCTTCTTTCCCTCATTAGCACCCTTGTCATGACACTGGACCCACCCAGATAAACCCAACATCAACTTCCCATCTTGAGACCCTTCACCAATCACATCTGTAAAGTCCCTTTTGCCATCTAAAGTATCATAGCCACAATTTCTGATACTGGAACATGGACATCTTTGTCACCTTCTACTATGATACCACTGCTGACATTCACTCCCTGCTGTCCATCAGACATGCTGTCCTGGCTGTCCACAGAAGCCCTTCATCATGACTCTCTCTACTCAAACAGGCTCAGCCTCAGATCCTATCTTCAGTGGGCCACCAATGGGTCTGGAACCATCCTTGAGCCACTGGCCTAGAGGGGGCCCTGCAGCACACAGGGCTTATATCTCTGTCGCTCATGGATCCTCCAAACCCACCTCCTTCCCAGTCTCAGAAAAGCTCTAACTGTCTCTCTGTTATGCAGGGCTCTCTTCCTCCTCCACAACCCCCAATATGAGCCCCAATGACCCTTCTCAAAGGCCCTTCACATCCCCCAAAAACCTGTGTGTGGGATTGTCCTCAAATGCTTGATAACTTCTGATGTGGCAGTAAAACAGAAAAGTTTTTTAATATATCTCTACGACAAGAGCATAGACTCAGACCCACTGAGCGTTATCCTTCCTCTTAAGTTAAAAAATTAAAAATAATTCCTTTTCTTCATATCTTCTACAGAAATGAGAAAAAAAAGACAAATGAAAATTTTGATAAAATTTTTTGTCTCATCTATAGGAAAAAAAAATTCCTAAGGCAAACTGAACAAAGGGCAAAGTATTAGAAACAGGTATGACTAAGCAAGAAGAGTATATACCACAGAATTAGTAGAATTTCATTCAGTCCCATTTTCAAATAAATGCAGAAAACCCCATTATAATACTGATATCAGAGACAATCAGAGGCAATCCACAATAGAAGAGAATTTTTTTAATATTTAATTATAATTCCGGTCTTGTCCAATAGCACTTTTTTTTTTAACCTATAGGATTTCTTTTTTTTTTACAATGGGGTTCTACTGTTGGAAATGCTATGAAAAACAGCATGAAACAAAGAAGCTAGAAAAGGAAAGGAAGTAAACAATTGAACAGAAAAAAAAATTCTTTTGTAAGCCAGTCTTACAAAACATAGAACTATCATATCTTTGAAATTGTACTGTTTCTTTTAGGAAGGCAGAAACTGAAATACACAACCAAAGAGCTATTGGAGCCTGGAAGAGAAAGGCACAAAAGCTTAATCTTGGGTTCTCAAAGGTTCCAATTCCATTATAGAAGCTTTATTTATAGTAGCTAAGAACTGGAAATAACCCACAGATGTGTCGACAGATAAATAAATTGTGAGATTTTCATGCAACTCAATACTATTCAGCAATAAAAATGAAACCTACAATATGGATGACTCTCCTAGACACATTGAATGAAAGAAGCTAGATTGTGGGGAGTGCATATTGTTAAGATTCATATTTTATAAATACGTAAAAGTAATATGTGGTGAGAAAAGGCGTAACAGTGGTTACCACTAGGAAATGGGAATGGACAGCAGGATTCCAGGCAACAAGTAATGTTCTATAAATTTTTCTGAATGGTGGTCACACTGGTATATTCACTTTCTGAAACTTTTTTGAGCAGTAGACTCAAAAATGGGTGCTCTTTATACCACGTATGTTACATTTTTAAACTTAAAAACAAGTCTACAAGAAAAGAAAACAAAAAGATAATTTGTAAGAACAAAGGGTTCATTAGACTTAGCAAAAGAGAAGTTATCTTTAGTGAGCGCAGTTTTGTGGTGAAGTGCAGCATGGGGAGATTCAACTGGGCGCAGGCATGAAAGAGACATGAGAACATTGAGAAAATTCTTTCCCTGAAACGTGTAAGTGGGAAGAGAGAAACAGGAGACTCATATACAGATAATTTGCTTAGGAGGGAAATGACTAAAGCATATTATGTTGATGGGAAAAATTTAACAGAGAAAAAGATATTGAAGATAGAGTAGAGAGGGGAGGGATGAATACCATTAAATACCTCAGACTATAGGAAGAGATGAGACTCAAAGGGTAGAAAAAACTTTGACCTGTGAAAAGAGAGACACCAGTTCCTTGGAAGCAAAAGAAAAGAGTAAAACTACACGGGAGTATGTATAGGTAAACTGATAATTTGTTTATTGTGTTTTCTGTTTTATTTTTTGGGGGGTTGTTTTTCTTTTTGCTATTTCCAACAGTTTAAATAGTACCCAAATGGGAGTGCCAGGGTGGCTCAGTCAGTTAAGGGTCTGACTCTTGATTTCAGTTCAGGTCACGATTTCACAGCCCTGAGATCAAGCCTGGAGTCGGGCTCCCTGCTCAGCTCAGAGTCTGCTTGAGATTCTCTCCCTCTCCCTCTGCCCCTCCCACTTGAGCTCTCTCTTTCTCTCTCTACTTTAAATAAATATTTTAAAAATAATAATAAATAAGTAAGTAAATTGTACCCAAATGGTGGCTTCTCTTTTTCTGTGAGAGACAGATCATCATTTGAGTAATGGACACAGACATTTGGAGACCCTGAAAGGATTAAGGAAGGTTTGAGAAAGGGAAAAGGAAGCTGGTTAGACAAATATAGCAAAATCGCTAGGCTGTTTTGAAGGGCCCAATTCAATGTCATAAAGGCATCAAATTTCCTGGATTTTCTGTCTTGATACATGTAGGATGTACTTTGTTCAATGAAGTAGGGTAGGATAGCAGGGTGTTTTTTTTTTCTTTTTTAAACATGTTTTACCATGGTTCTCAACACGTGTGTTGAATAATTCATCCTTTGCCCACTGCTTTAAACCATAAGATAGGCATTTATATACTTAGAACTGCCTCCAGACTTTCTATTCTAACCCTTTGATCTGACTTCCTATTCAAGCTCTAGTTAATTATTTAGAGATACTGCTTTATAATATATTAATATGTGGTAAGACATGTATCTCTTAATCGTTTTTTTTTTTTTGCACTGTTCTTCCAGTTTATGGTATGAAATAAGAATCCACACATCTAATTTTCAATGTTGATAAAAAGTTTTACCCTCTTTTTTTTATCTTTGATCATTTCCATGGGAATTTGACAGTAGTGGTATTACACATATGAGCTCTTGATCTCAGTTCAGTTTTTTTTAATCTGAACTCATTGTTTAACACAATTTTGTGTTTCTAATTACCTCAGTATTTTTAACTTTCAAAAGATCATTCTGGTTGGTCATCGCTTGCCTTCCAATTTGCAGATGAGCTTAGTCACTTAAAAATGTGTTATTTATGCTTGATCAACATAAAACACTGAAGTTTATAAAATAACAATTTGGTTTTTTTCTCTTTGTTACTTTGCCTGACTTGATGATTCTTCTATATAAACTTCCATATTCGTCCAGAATAACTCTGCCAAGTTCCAATAAATTTAGCTGGTATTTTACTGAATTCAATACGTACATTAATTTGGGAACGATGAGCATCTTTCCTATATTGACTTCCCTCATCTTCAATATAGTACATCTTTCATTTTCCCCCAACAGGGATCCTGCCTAGTTTTTATTTAGATTAATCTTATTTTATATTTTCATTCATGCTGTGAATGTATGTTTTAACCAATTAGTTCACATGTCTGAGCATCAGAATTACCTGTGGAGCTCCTCAAAAATATAGAGCCCAAGCCCTAAATCTACTGATTCTAATTTAACAAATGTGAGGTGATCTGTGACCATATCCTTTTCCTTACAAGTAATTTTGATGCACAGCCAAGACTAACATATGAAAAATATACAAAAATAGAAAGTAGGTTTTATAATGCTTTCCTTACTGACCTTTCCATCTTGATTTTTAAAAATAGTATTGTATCTAATTTTCACTTATGTATCTTTACCCTTAACATTTGTCTCTTCTGTTAATTAAAATGTCTTTTAAATGCCAATTTATTACCTGCATTATATTCCGTCTTCTGGATGAATGTAGCACAACTTACTTAACTATTCTCTGTTTTCCCTCATTTTGTTATGAGCTTGTACATTATCTCTGT
Organism: Phoca vitulina; assembly: GCF_004348235.1. NCBI lineage: Eukaryota > Metazoa > Chordata > Mammalia > Carnivora > Phocidae > Phoca > Phoca vitulina. Next base: position 61,091,806 of record NW_022589709.1, read on the forward strand.
TTGGGTCAATAAAGAAAATAAAAGTAAATATCCCAGAATCCTAAATATTTCATTATTTTTCACTAAAATGTTCAAGCATAGACACCTTTGTTGAACTCATAGTCTTTACCATGTGACCTAAACAATGTCACAACAAATGAAACTCTACTCTATACCTCTAGTTTTACTTCCTAAAATCCATACCAGTGTAGATACACTTAATGAAATAGTTCTTGTTACTAAAATGAAGCAGAAACTTGGATATAATTGAATACTTAAGGAAATACTAGAAAAAGGTTTACTGGTGTAATAATATGGATTGAATGTTTCCCTTACAATTTATAAAAAAATCATGCAAACATTGTGCTATGAAATCTAATGGAAAGACTTCTAGGCTGAAATGAATCTATAAATCATGTATATTCATACAATATATAAAATGTTACAGTACAATTATAATAAATGAATTCAAAATACATGTATCAATATAGATAAATATCAAAAATATGATAAGAGCAATTAAAAGCAAGTTGCAAAATGGTACTTACTAATCAATCTATGTAAGTATTTGCAATTTCAGAACAGTGCTGTATACTGTGTAACAAGAGCTAATACATATGAATTAGAAGTGTAGAAGAATATGTGGGAATGATTAAAACTCAATTCAGAAATGGTTACCTCAGGGAAAAGAAGAAGAAATATGAGAAAATTAAGGAGTATAGGGGAGTATATATTTCAACTGTATCTGAAATATTTATTCTTCCAAACAAAAAGAAAAATATAGCCCAAACTTGCAAAGTGTTAGGATGAAAAGATACCAGGTGATAGTTTCATGAATATTTGTTATGCTAATTTTGTACCTTGGTATTTTTTCAGCATTTTTTTAAAAATCACTAAAATAATAATTCAAAGCACTAAATTCTAATGTTGATGTTATTGTTCCTATTTGATCTGGAACACATTACTTACTTTATCTGTTCTCAGTAAAATGAAAATGTTAATATTTGTCCTTCCTCACTTTACACAGATGGTAATTGGTTACAGCAACAATAACTATAAAGCACATCAAGTCCTATGTAGAAATAAAACACTTAAATCAAGAAGAAAAATCTTTTTTCCTTCTAGTAAAGAACCACTAATCTACAGGAGCAAGAAAAAAATCAACTGAAGGCCATATAACTTAAAAGTGATGCAACTCATCTTCTTTTGTTGCTCTCCTATTAAACAGAGTAAAACAAACATTCTATTTGTTGGACTTTTTTAGATTAACAAGAAACATTAAATGGTATCCAATAAATACAAAAATACAAACTAAACTTCCATTTTGTATTATTTTTAGATAAAAGAAACAGAGCAAGGAGAGAGAAGGAGGTGGTAAAATAGAATAGGGGATAAGGGGTAAGTAGAGTAACAGGGACAAAAGGACACATATAGAAGAAAAGTGAGTCATTGGTCCTAAAAGAGAAACATGCAGAGAAGGATTATCCATGCACATACAAAGCAGCATCTACAAATAAAATAAGCACTGAGAAAACATGCAAGAGGCCCTTAGTTATGAAAGAGAGAAAATCAGAATCACAATACACATCCAGACTAGTTTGCAGCCTCCACGTGCTTTATATAAAAACCTCTCCATTCCTGAGTTCCAGCTGAAAATGGTGATGTAAGGGGCACCTGGGTGATTCAGTCCTTAAGCATCTGCCTTCGGCTCAGGTCATGATCCCAGGGTCCTGGGATTGAGCCCCGCATCAGGCTTCCTGCTGAGCAGGAAGCCTGCTTCTCCGTCTCCCACTCCCCCTGCTTGTGTTCCCTCTCTTGCTGTCTCTTTCTTTGTCAAATGAATAAATAAAATCTTAAAAAAAAGAAAAGAAAAGAAAAGAAAAGAAAAGAAAAGAAAAGAAAAGAAAAGAAAAGAAAATGGTGATGTAAGAAGACTCTCAGCTCACCTCCTCCACAGAATACACCAAATTACACCTATTAATAGAACAATCCCTCCTGAAGAACTGAGGGCTGACTATAGCTGCTGAACAACCAAAGATGAAAAGAATGGCAAGAAAAGAGCAAGACAGATGGAGACATCCTACAGTTTAAAAGAGTGATGAGCATATACAACCACAGCTCCAGCCAGCCAGCAAAAGTCACCAAGCATACATAATCCTAACAGGGGACATCAGACAAAAGACCACTCCTTCAACTTTTGGAGAAGTAGCCATTTCTTCTAAACCATAGAAACAAACACAGAAAGTCAAACAAAAAGGGGATATGGGGAAATATGCTCCAAAAGAAAGAAGAAGAAAAAAATGTCAGAAAAAGAACTAAATGAAACAGAGATAAGCAATACACCTGATAAAAATTTTAAAGTAATGATCATAAAGATACAGGTATGGAAGAATAGGAGAACTCAGTGAGACCTTCAATAAAGAGATAGAAAATATTAAAAAGAATCAGAGTTGAAGAATATAATAACAGAAATAAAAAAATACACTAGAGGAAATCTAGATTAGAGGTTGCATAAGAACATATCAGTGATCGGGAAGACAGTAATGGGAAGCACACAAGCTGAAGAGCAAAAAAGAGAAGAATTTTTTTTAATGAAGACAGATTAAGAGATCTTTTAGACAACATCAAGCAAATAAACATTCACATTATGAGGGTCCTAGAAGAAGAGAGAGAGAAAGGTGTAGAAAACTTGTGAAGAAATGATAACTGAAAACTTTCCTAACCTAGGGAGAGAAATAGACAGCTAAGTCCAAGAAGCACAGAGAGTTCCAAACAATATGAAACCAAAGAGGTCCAGACCACAGCACATAATAATTAAAATGTCAAAGGTTAAAAATTAAGAGAGAATCTTAAAAGCAGCAAGAAATAAAAAGTTTCCTATAAGGGAAACCCTGTAAAACTATAGGCTGACTTTTCAGCAGAAACTTTGCAAGCCAGATGGGAGTGCCATGATATATATATTCAGAGGGCTGAAAGGAAGAAACCTACAACCAAGAATACTCTACCTGGCAAGGTTATCATTCAGATTTGAAGGAGAGATAAAGAGTTTCCCAGACAACCAAAAGATAAAGGAGTTTATATGAACCAATAAACCAGACTTACAAGAAATGTTAAAGAGATTTCTTTAAGTGGAAAAGCAATGGCCATAATTACACATAAGAAAAATATGAATAAAAAGATGTGAAATATGACAATATATACAAAAAATGTGGAGCAGGAAGCAAAAAGGGAAGAGAAGGAGAAAAAGAAAAAGATTTTTTCTGTTCCTGTTTTTTTTTTTTTTAAGAATGTATTTGAACTGAAATGACCATCAAATTAATATGGACTGTTACTTACTTAAGATATCATACATGAACCTCATGGTAACCACAAACCCCAAACCTATGACAGATACACAAAAAAGAAAGAGACAGAAAGCCAAAAAAAACAAACAAACAAAACCATTACAGCTACTCATCAATTATAAAGAGAGCAAGCGAAGAAAAAAGGAACAAAGAAGAACTACAAAAGCAACCAGAAAACAAATTTTTAAAATAGCAATAAGTATATACCTATTAATAATTACTTTAAATATAAATGGCCTAAATCCTCCAATCAAGACATAGATTGGCAGAATGGATAAAAATAATAAGACCCATCTATATGCTGCCTATAAAAGATTCACCTCAGACCGAAAGATGCCTACAGACTGAAAGTGAAGGGATGGAAAAACACTGACCATGCAAATGGAAGTGGAAAAAAAAGCCAGAGTAGCAATACTACACCAGATAAAATAGACTTTAAAACAAAGAGTGTAACAAGAGACGAAGAAGGGCATTACATAATGCTAAAGGGATCAATCCAACAAGAGGATATAACAATTGTAAATATCTACACACCCAATGCTGGAGCGCCTAAGTACATAAAGCAAATATTAGGGGACATAAATGGAGAAATTGATGGTAATACAATAGTAGTAGGGGACTTTAACACTCCACTTACATCAATGGATAGATCGCCCAGACAGAAAATCAATAAGGAAACAATGGCTTTGAAAAACACTTTAGTCCTGATAGACTTTACAGATATATACAGAACATTCCATCAAAAAATAAGAGAATACATGTTCTTTTCAAGTGCACATAGAACATTCTCCAGAATAGATCATATATTAGTCCATAAAACAAGCTTCAATAAATTTAAGAAGATTGAAATCATAACATGCATGTTTTTCTTGAGTGCATAACCTGTCTGTTTTTATTGACAACTATCTGGATTCCCCATTTCTGTTTTCTGTTCACCTTTTCTAACTTAATAACACTATCTTGGCCTCTTATCAATAGATGGTCTGCTTATCTGGAAAATGTTGCTACACTATCTGAATGCTAGATATGCTTGCTAAACTGATTATTACCTTTGCATCTTCAGCTGGGGTATTCCCTGAGTTTGTAGGTAAGTCTGATTCTAGGCTCTGGTATCCCCATCCATGGCCAGATATATCCTGAGATAAGAGGAAATACACCCACATCTCTCTAAAGTAGCAACTCAGGACCTCTACCTAGGGTGACCATTCATCCTGACTTGTCTGAGACTGCCCAGGGTGTTTATGAACACTGCTCTCTCTCATTCCCAGCCACTTGGAGATAGCCTCCTTGCCACTACCAGCCATGTGGTCCCCACTTGATAACATTCATATTCGTCCCCCAGGTGTTATCTCCCAGTGGCCCCAAGGCTGCAAATACCAACTCTCCAAAGTATTGCTGTACTCTCCAGATTCCTCAGTATACCCATGACACATTTTGAGCAAATAAATTCGGGGACAATGATCGTTTTTATTCTACCTTTTCCAACACATGTTTATTGTTGATTAGCACTGTGCTGGTCACTAGGGCTACAATGGTTTGTGAAGATGGACATAGTAACTGCTTCCAAAGAGCTGAGAGTTTAGTGAGAAGAATATCTAACATTTACTGATAGTATTCCAGGAATTATGCTAAATATGTTATCTGTGTTTGCTCCTTCATCGTTACAAGACCAGGAGATAGGCATTTGTATTGTCACTACTTTATAATGTGTTGTAGTATAATGAATAATGACCACTCAAAAATTTTAGGTCCTAATTCCAGGAACCTGCAAATGTTACCTTATAAAGGAAAAGACTCGTTGCAGATGTGACTAAGTCAAGGTTCTTGACATGGGGAGATTATCCTAGATTATCTACATGTGTTCTAAATCCAATCATAAGTAATTACTGTAAGAGAGAGGCAGAGGGAGATTTCACACAAGAGAGACAGAGAAGGAAAGGGATGTAAAGACAGGCAGAGTTTGAAATGATGCACCACAAACCAAGGAATCTGGAAAATACCAGTAACCACCAGAAGCTAAAAGAGGCAAAAAACAAATTCTCCCCAAGAGCCTAAGGAAGCATGGCCACACCGACCCCTTAATTTTGGAATTCTGGCCTCCAGAACTGTGGGACAGTAAAATTCTGTTTGCCAGGTTTGTAATAATTTGCTATGGCAACCACAGAAAAATAATATAGCTGGGAAATTGAGGCTTAGTGAACTAATTTGTCTAAGGTCACATTTTCCAGAAATTTATAGAGCTGGGATTAGAACTCAAGGAAATGTCTCCAGAACGCTCTCTTGGCTACTAGGGTAAAGCACTCACTCTATCAATTTATCTTCTGGGCAGCAAATCCATGATGCCTGTGTCCCAGAATCTCAAAAAACGTTTTATACAAAGAGTTTATTCAGGCAGCCTTTCTTCCTACAGTTAGGTAGAAATCACGGGGGCTGAGCTGATATATGCGAACAATCCCTTCCATACTCTCCATGCTTCTTCTCTTCCACTGGCTCTGTGTTTTTCCGTGTGTGTCCTCTCTCCTTCCACCAAAAGAAAATTCTCATGAGAGTAGACTCTTGCAAATCAACTTCTAGTGGGCCCACCAACAGTTCCATAATTAGGTAAAAGAATGAGTTCTAACGGTAATGCCTTAGATTTATATCACCTGTCAAAAATGTATCTTCAGATAATAAATAAACTCCCTAGGTAGATAAATATTAGATAAAGAAGGAAAATAGAAAACCAGTCATAGGAACATTCTCGAAGTAACTAAGCTACTCTCTGGATTCTCTCCTTAATAGTGTATTTTACCTGTTTCTGTATGTCTAATATATTCAAGATCTCATTTGTGATGCAATTATTCCACTGCATCCGTCTATACTTTTCAATTCAGTCAACTGACCATTTCTTCAAAGAACATCACTGAAATATGCATTATGCAGAATATTTTTGAGGAAACTTTGCACAACTGAGAATCACTTTTTTTTATCGCTGTTAACAGAGAACTGATATGAAATGTCTCTCTAGAGTAACAGATTCAATTTTGTGAAACATTAGGAAAACCAGAAATAGTTCGATGTTTCTGAATATGGAGGAAAGGGCTTCATTCTACATCATCTTGGGCTCTGAGCTCAACAGACATATCTGATTGCCTCTGAATGTAATGTTGCAGCACACAGAGATATTTTTTTATTTCATACATCATTTATAACTTCTATAGCGATTCTACAAAACCAATACACATTATTCTTCCAAACCAAAGAAGCACTATCCTGATTTTCTTATTCTACTGGTCGCTGGGCCTTCTGTTCAAGCATAAATAGCTTACATTTCTTTCTATAAAGAGTGCCGACAAGTTTTCAAAACACCATCATGCAATTTTATCTCAGCCTGCACTCTCCTCTCATTGCTTCTTTATTTCCTTTCTCCTTCCACCTTTAATTACAGGTGTTTCCTCAGGTTTAACTCCTAGCCCTTTCCTTTTTCTATATACACAGTTGTCCTTCTTGCAACCGTGGTGACACCTGTGGTCTCAAATGTCACCTGTACTCAAAATTCTCTCCTACATCTGATTTAAAAAAAGAAAAATTTTAAAATAAATAGAACTCAAGGTATCTCGAACATGATTGTGCTTAAAAGGAAACAATAGTGGCACTGGCCCCATTGAAGTCAAGAACAAGGTAAACACAGTAAAATATTCCACTGTCATTTTTACATTGTTCTGGAGGAACTAGCCCACACAATTAGGCAAGACAAACAAATGAGATGCATAAAAATTATAAAGGGGAAGGTAGAATTATCTCTCCTGCAGGTGCCATGAATCCACAGGACCATCATGTTTCACTACCCCAGGGACCATCACCACTACTGTAGTCTGGTTGTGCAGTGTAGAAAACTGGCATGACTGCACACCTGGAAAACCAAGAGAATCTACTGAAAAACTATTATAAAAGTAAGACAATTTAGTAAGGTGGCTAAAAAAAATATACAGAAAACAATAGCTTTCATGTATAAAAACATCAGTAGTTAGAATATGTAATGGTAGAAAAGAATAGCAACAAAAACTATTAAAGACATAGGAATAAACCTAACATGGAAAGGGTAACATAAGACTTCTGGTTTCCAATCCAGCATATAAGGAGCTCAAAGTTGTCACTCTGCCCTAACAAGTAAAAAGCTGAACAAACTGAAATTCAGCAACTCTTCTTAGATCTGTCAGAGAAATAAGTTAACAAGAACAAATCACTACCTCCCCACCACCCCCCGCAAATGGAAGAGATACACAGGAGAATACAGAGAATCACAATTTAGCAGAGCAGAAACCCAGGAGAAGAAACTTCCCCAGAACAGAGTATCAAGGTAGGAAAACCCAAACTGTAACTGAAAAAATGCAGGAAACTCAGTGTACAAAAGTCTGAGAGCTAAAAACTCTAGGGGGCCAACTCATATGGAAGACCCCACAGTTTTGTGGGGTCTACCTCCAGGAGCCCTACCAGGTTCTCACAGTAAAAATCGGACAAAATATACCTTCCAGCGAGGGGAAAGGAAAAGTAATAATTTTTTATACACCAGAGAATTCCATTATTCTGAACAAAATCTGCCCTCAAGAGAAAGTATTTTGCCAGACCCTAACCTACTGGGGTTTTGTCAGAGCCCAAGTGACCTAACTCCTAGAACTAATAAATGAATTCAATAAAGCTGTAGGATACAAAATCAATATGCAAAAATCAGTTGCATTTTTATATACTAATAATGAACTATCAGGAAGAGAAATTAAGAAAACATTTCCATTTGCAACTGCACCAAAAAGAACAAAATACTTAACAATAAACTTAACCCAGGAGGTGAAAGACTTATACAATGAAAATTCAAAGACACTGGTGAAAGAAACTGAAGAAGACACAAATAAATGGAAATACACTTCATGATCATGAATTAGAAGAATTAATATTGTTAAAATATCCATACTATCCAAAGCCATCCACTGATTTACCCCAAACCCTATCAAAATTCCAATGGCATTTTCCACAGAAATAGAATAAACAATCCTAAAATTTGAATGGAATCATACAAGAACCAGAAAAGATACAGGAATCTTGAGAAAGAAGAACAATGTTGGAGGCAATTATGTTTTTCTGATTTCAAACTATATTACAAAGCTATAGTAATTACAACAGTATGGAAATGGCATTTAAAAAGACACATAGATCAATGTAACAGAATAGAGAGTCCAGAAATAAACCAACACAGACATGATCAATTAATTTACAACAAAGGAGCTAAGAATATACAATGGGAAAAGGACGATCTCTCTGATAAATGGTACCGGGAAAAGTGGACAGCCACATGCATCTTACATGCATGCAATGCAGTCCATCATCTTACACTGTACACAAAAATCAACTCAAAATGGATTAAAGATTTGAATGTAAGATCTGGAACCATAAAACCCCTAAAAGAAAACATAGAGCTATCCTATAATCCAGTGATTCCACTTCTGGGTATGTATACAAAGGAAATGAAAACAGGCTCTTGAATAGATACCTATACTCCCCATGCTTATTGCAGCATTATTCACAACAGCCAAGATATGGAAGCAAGCTGTGTCTGTCAATGGGTAAATGGATGAGGTATATATGGGCAATGGAATATCACTGAGCTATGAGAAAGAAGGAAATTCTGCCATTTGCAACAACATGGATGGACCCTGAGAACTCAAGTGAAATAAATCAGAGAAAGACAAATACTATCTGATATCACTTATATGTAGAATCTAAAAAAGCCAAACTCATAGAAACAGAAAGCAAAGAAGTGGTTACCAGGGACTGGGAGTGAGGTGGGGGAAATGGGGAGATGTTGTTCAAAGGACAGAACAGCTTCCAGTTATGAGTAAGTTATGGAGATCTACTGTACACCATGGCAATTACAGTTAATAATACTATATTATATACTTGAAAGTTGCTAAGAGGGTAGATATTAAAAGTTCTCACCACACACATACAAAAAAAAAAATGGTAACTGTGTGATGCGATGGAGATGTTAGCTAACACAATGGTAGTTGCCATTTTACAGTATTTAAATGTATCAAATCAACACCCTGTACAACTTAAATAACATTAAATATGAATTATATCTCAGTAAAGCTGGCCGGGGGTGTGGGAGAGATGCTCTCACATTAGGCAAGTTGCAGAAAATTTGCAGATACAATCTTTGCCCGTTTTGCTTTCTCCACCTGCCATGCTCATAATGAAAAGCTTACATCAAAAGTTCAAGTCTCTTACGATGGACTCTGAAAAACAAACTGAGGGTTCTAGAGGGGAGGGTGTTGGGAGGATGGGTTAGCCTGGTGATGGGTATTAAAGAGGGCACGTTCTGCATGGAGCACTGGGTGTTATGCACAAACCATGAATCATGGAACACTACATCTAAAACTAATGATGTAATGTATGGTGATTAACATAACAATAAAAAAATTTTTTTAAAAAGTTCAAGTCTCTTATATTTCAATGCCTTCCAAAAATAAAAACATGGGAGTGATGGGGGACAGCAAAAATTTAATGTGCATGTACCCTGACATTGTTTATTGGCTATTCTAATTTTATATTTGCAGGAGGGGTAAAATTGCTTAATAGCAAATACATAAGAGTATGTCTAGAAAATTAGTGTTTCCCAAAACAATATTAGGAATCTCTCTAGCTTCCTTGTGCAATCAGAGATAAAATAATACCATTAGCTAATTTATCTACTCCTGAAGAGACCGATGGCTTTATCTGGTCTATGTAGTTCAGAAAGAGAAAGTCCAGTGGCTCCCTTTTTTCTAATATTACATGTGAATTACAAGAACAAGTGTAAAAGGAGATTACTCCAAGGAAGGAAAAAGGTCAAATGGTTAATAAAAATTCATTTGATAAGATACCATTCACAGGTAATAATGTTAATTTCTAAGAAATTTAACATCCTCTTGAGATGACAATTATATTCTCAACATGAAGGAGAAAAAGAGAAAGATAAAAAGAGAGAGAAATTCTGTATCAAAATGTATGACTAAATTAGATCTTTCAAGATTTGAGATGTAATTTGTGTTTTCATATCAGATAAACTTTTTTGATCTAGTGAGTCGCTATATAATCAATCTATAGGTAATGTGTAACATTTTTTTCTTAGTAGACCAGTTGTACTTTAAGAACACTTCTAACCAATTCAAAATTTTAGTCTGCTGGTTTAGTAAGTGTTTTTCGTAGCTGGTATTCATAAACATAATAGCCAAACATGATTGAAGGTGAGTGACAAAACTATTTTGATGACTTGTAGCACCAATACCAATAATAGACCATATTTGAAGTTTGAAAGTAGTACTTATAAGAGACAAGTGATTTGGACTTTACTGAAATGCAAGATAGAGGAAATTTATTTTTTCTTGAATAAGATGATTTCATACTTGTAAAAGGAAAAACTTTCCTGGAGACTCCCCTCATTAATTAAACTAATTTTACAGGGTGATGGTCCTTCAGACTTGAATAGGAAGGGAAAGTCACAGCCTATTTTCTCATTTTGACAAACCCTTTTCCCACACGTTCCTTATTTCTGAAATCAGAATGTGATTTGCAGTGATGTGTAAATTAATTGAGTGTATCTTTTACCCATGGTCCCCCTCCCTTGAAAAAGAGCTCCTATCAATTTGCTGATCACCATGGAATGAAAAGGGACTTAAAATCCAAGAATACAGATGAACCTATTTGTAACCAAAAGGAACAGAGGTAGTTGATTTAGAAGAAGAATAAGCTGACAGAAAACAGTGGTAACGTCATTTCTTGCCCAAAGTGAGTTGTGCCTCAAAACACTGTCAGTCAGAATGGCACTTACTCTTCTTCCTCCTCCTCCTCCTCTCTGTTCTGCTCCTCTCCCACCATATCACCTTCATCATCATCAGCCCTACCATTAATTGAACAACGGCTTGTAGCAGGCACTGTCCTGGTAACATCTTACCTTTACGTGAGTGATTTAAGGCGATGTGTCCTCAATCCCAGCTGCAACCTGGAATTTCAAGAGCTATAAAAAATATAGCCGTCCAGACCCATTACAGACCAACTATTTCAGAATCTGTTAGGGTGAGGCCTGGACATCCATATTCTTTACATCTCTCCAAGTGATTCTGATGCACAGTAGTACATGTTTTTCTATACTGCTGCCAACCAGCAGCAAGCTCTTGGAACAGAAGCTACACTGACTCACATCATATTCTTTCCAATCAAAAGAGATAACACTTCCCAAAATTTATAAAGCACAAGGGAAAAATAGCCTAATAAAAGGCACCACTTCCCTGATGTGTTTAAAAGAGAAGAAATGACCATAGAATTAATAGGTTTGAAATGAATTCTTCTAAGAACCAGGATAACATTAATAACTACTAGGACCTCAAGCACTCAACCCTGGACTCTAACTTTCAGTATATTTGTCATTGGACATAATTAGTGTCAAATTTTTAGTCACATCTAGCAGATAAAAGACGCCGGTAGCTAATTGCCACAGTAAAACCAAGTAACTATTTGGAACTCTGAAGTTCCATTCTCGATGACTCCAACTACTCCTGGAAATACACCCCCTTTACCGTGAGACTCACTTTAAAAAGAAGGTGTCATCTTTTATTAGTATCCCTGCTCACCGACGGTGGCTCCTTGGCAGGCTGTGCCTCATAGAGTTAACTTTCATCTATTTCCTACAGCAATAACCCTTTCCCAGAGAGACAGGCTAATAATTTCAGCTGCCCTGACATCAAATTCTATTCTGCTAAAGTGGCTTCTCAGGAACACCAAAAAATCCCCAGATTCAACAATAGTGTGCTCTGTTTTCTCCTTTCTCTCACTTTGGAATATATTGACTTCCACATAGCTTGTGAGAGACCCCAGGGAGCACTTTGCTGGCATTCTGTTAGAAAATGGAGAGAGAAAACGTATTTTCTTATTCTGATTATTTGCAGAGTAATGCAGTTTTAACAACATGTTCACTGGCAACACAGAACCTTTACGCAAAGGCCTTTACCCCATGTACAAAGTATGTGATGGCGTCATCACGCATTCATTGAAGAGCTGCCCCCACAGACACCATATGCCTATTAGGCCCTGGCCACGTGCTTGATCCCGCACGCAGATGCAGGACAGACACATTCTGTTCTCAATAGCTGCTACTCCATTCTCTTGTGATCAACACTTTTAATTTTCATAGGGTAGAATTGTGGGCATGCTTAGAATACTCCTGTCTGTAGGTCCACAATGGGAGAAGAGGTGCTGGTATACCGTGGGTTGTCTTCCTCTGGAGCTGCATTTCATTGCTAATCGGAACAAGAACAAATTCAACAAGCCATGATATACAGATAATGGTATAGCTTCTCCTTCCACAACTTACTGAATACAAACCTTGCTCACTTACTTCCATCATTTTATCCGTGACTAGTTAGAGAAATATTTCAAATGATGGTTTAAAGACAAATGTGTTGGAGAAATAAGGTTTAAATATTTACTTCTAATTATACTAGCGCCTGTGTTTTGGGCAATCAGTCATTAATCAAGAAGATACTCAGCAATTTCTAGGTCAAAACGCAGTACCTGAAGAAAACCAAACAGTTCTCAGCCATGGTCCTCTTCAAGGAACTTACAAGATAGTAAAAGAGACTTCTACCCTGAAAGTAGTTGTTTTCAGAAATAGTTTGTATGGAAAACAGATGAAAAAGCTTAGCACTTGGTGAAGTTCTTCATATGTCTGAGTCCTTTTTCATTACTATTAAAATAAGTTAAAATGTCTGGTGACACATAAAATATCTGAGACAAAAGAAGAGAATAATGTGTGTTAGCACAATGGCTGTTACCATAATGCAAATTAGCTTATATGGGATAGATAAATGAAAGAATAATATCAGGATAGCATTAAAGTTGCACTGATTTATACATGTCTTTTTCTTTTTTAGCCCATTAATGATCTGTGCCAGGAAGTGTTCGTAGATGAATTCACACAACACTAACAAAGCGGAGTAAAAGGAGTAAAAGCAAGCTGCTCTGTATGTGCCCCAGGTCCTTCTTCTTGACTCAGTAGTCAAGTACTTTGTCTTAGAAGACCTTGTTGTAGATTCTTCCAGATCTTGGACATTTTGTTCTTGTCTCTCTAACTCAGCAGCCTTGACCTTGCTTCATATCTTCCCCCACTCCCCCTCAGAGTACCTTTTGGTTTGTTTTGTTTTTACATAAAATCCTACATTTACTGCAGCATTTCTCATTTTTCAGAAATGGAACGCATCTTTTGAAACTATACTAAAAGTTATATTAAGACTATTCTTGTTTTCATTAGTGCTGTGGTCACAAAGTTGCATAGGTTTCTAATGATCTGCCCCAAACCCATTTTCCTTTTTAGTGCATGATTGTGCAGAATACAAGGTTTTCCAGGAACAGATATACAGGCCAAATGGGAACTCAAGGGAGGCAAATCGCTGGGTATTGGAAGAGGATCAGCAATGGTGTCATGGGTACACAGCCTGATTTAGACACCGAAGGAAGCGTAAGACTCAATTAAGCAGAGAAGAGGCAAGAGATGGGAAGAACGGCAAGAGCAAAGAGGAAAAAGCCATCAATGTAAACCATGTGTGTAGAAATATGAGTAACATTAGGTCAGATAGGAGAAAAGTATTCTAAATTAGCATTGCCCAGAATATAAAGATTATAAAGACCTAAGATCCTCAAGTTTCTTCTTTAAAGAGTGAAGAGCCATTGGAGAGTTTGGGGGCAGGTGGGGGCTAGGGGAATGCCAAAGCAATTCTCCTTTGGTTCAGCAAGAGCTCTTGAACACATTCTTGTCTATCCCCATTCTTTCATGTTCAAAAACTGAGGTCTGGGTAGATGACTTATCTGTTCACATTCACATTTATTCACTACCAGTATCTCCTGGTTCCCAGGCCAAAGTTCTTAGGACTATACCCTTGTAGCACTAAAGGTATTTAAAAAATAATATGATGGGTACTGCAATAGTCAGTAGTCCATGACCTTGCCGGGTCTATGAGGTAGTAAAAGAAATAGAAGGTCGGAGCACCTGGGTGGCTCAGTCGTTAAGCGTCTGCCTTCGGCTCAGGTCATGATGCCAGGGTCCTGGGATGGAGCCCCGCATCGGGCTCCCTGCTCAGCGGGAAGCCTGCTTCTCCCTCTCCCACTCCTCCTGCTTGTGTTCCTGCTCTCGCTATCTCTCTCTGTCAAATAAATAAATAAAATCTTTAAAAAAAGAAAGAAAGAAATAGAAGGAAAGGAATTTTTTGTGCAACTCCAAGAAGAAAGGATCTGTATTTAGGCACAGTGAATGACTAATGAGTGATCAGTGTTTGCTGAAGTAGTAACTTTATATATGTTATTCAGTATATAACAAAGTACCAGAGGTAATTCATATCTCTCTTTTGTGATATAACTATTAAAGTAGTACTTGGTAATACTTAGCAGGCATTTGCAGAGTTAAAATGCAGACAGTATGTGTGGCTCATCTCTGAAAATAAGATTGGAAAAAGGAACAGGAAAAGCTAAGTCACGCAAAGGATAGTGGAATTATTCCATGAAGCTGGACCAAGATAGAGTTCTACTCTGTTTTCCTCAGGAAGGGAGTTGCCAAGCAAGAAAACCCTTTCCTGCCCATGATCTGGCTCGCTAGGAAGAGGGTCAGTGAAGACTCCCCAGGTGTTCAAGGAAGCCGATCCTTCACTGTCACATGTAGCATTTCAGAGCAATCAGACCCATTTGGATTTAGAGCTTTAACCGAAGATGCCACCTGGTGCAATGATCTAGTGATCTAGATCTAGACCTCACCAGAGTGGCATTTCCTTGGTGCAGTCTGGATTTTAAAGTCTAAAATTATTATTTTGTCAGTATACCCAAAGTTCATCATTCTTTAAGGAACTAATACTCTTCTCTCTTGTTAACCAGACTCATAAAACCCTGCTGCAATCACCAAAAGGCCAATGAGAGAAAGTGGACCACAATATCCAGGGTCACTCATCAATGCATAAATTCTCTTTGATAATCCATTTAGGAAGTCAAACATAATCAGAAAATCATGAGGTGTGCACGGAGGCAGAGGAAGGAGAACTATGCAAATGACCTTGAAGCCCATGGGTCAATGACAGCCTCAGGCACCCACATGCACATCCACAGAGATCTGCCGCGCGGGAGAGAACGCTCTCGTTCACTGGTGAGGACTGAAGCGAACTGGTTTAAATTTTTTTTTCCATGAACTGTTCCATAAACAACAACAAAACTCTGAGTTAGATTTTTGAGCAATTATAAGCAACTATGTAGGAGGTGCAATTAGAATCTTAACATGATAAATGGGTTAAAAATACTCAAAGCAAAATTTTACTTGGCTGAAAGTTCATGTTTGTTAAAACTATTCTATGAACTCTTTCCAAGTAATTTCAGATTAATATGATAACAGCTGCTAATTAGACTATGAAGGAAATTAGTGAATTAATTGCAGTTATCTTGGAAAAACAGTCTTCCAGAAGATTGTGGTGGGAGCGGGACTTGCTTAAAATTGTTATTTCAGTAACAGTTTAGAGAGTAATATAGTAAAATCTAATGGGAAGTCTGGAGAGAGAGAAACACACAAAAATATTAGAGAAAAAGCAAACTCTGTAATACTGCTTATAAATATGATTTACAAAAGAATATTAGATTAAAATACAAAAACAGATACTTCATTCAGTTGGATTTATTTAAAGTGTACTATTAAAATTAATGGCACAAATATGTACATCCAGTTAAAAACCATACATAGCCTCTGCAAAATCTCATAATGTGACGTTTGACCAGATGTTTTTATCATTTCTCTAAGCTTGACTTGGACCTTTCAGGTGTTTTCAAAGTTTTCATCTGTCTAATTAAAACACGCTTCCACTTAAACTATTCTGATGTAATGATAAAAATATCAATAGAGAGGTGCCTGGGTAGCTCAGTCAGTTAAGCGTCTGACTCTTGGTTTCAGCTCAGGTCGTGAACTCAGGGTCGTGAGACTGAGGCCCGTGTAGGGCTCTGCACTCAGCGCACAGTCTGCTTAACGACTCTCTCTCCCTCTCCCTCTGCCCTTTGCCCTCTGTCTCAGATGAATAAATAAATCTTTTTTAAAAAATCAGTTTAAGGTAATGAGCTCTGCTGTCTGCTGATGAGGTCAGGATACCCACTCTGCCAGAAAACTTCAAGATCTCTGGAGGAATTTTCTGTGAACAAAGGGGTTAATGGGATGATTTAGCAAAGTGCCTTATTTCGTTGCTGTTTCCAAGAGTTGTGGATTTTCCTTGTGGCTCTGACCTTAGAATGGGTCCATTCCCTTATAGATCCTTTTATTCATCTTCATACTGACTCTTTATCACAGCAATATTACTGTGGGGCTGGTCTTCCTGAGTACAGGGAAAATGGCTGTATTGCAGGGATGAGTAGATATGTGGGTACAACATATATATGAGAGAAAATAAAATCACAGAGGAAAATCCAAATCTAGCTTTGTCCCTCTCTCAATTAGAAAGAATTCTGACTGTCAGATTAACTCATCCTACTATTTTTCTGATCTGAATTGCTTCCATGTGGAAGTTGATAGTTTCTTTCTTTCTTTTACTTTTTTAAAATAAACAAAATTTTTAAATTTTTGTTTTTTTCCATCCTTATCCCAGTTTGGGCTAAACTTTTCTCTCCTAGATATTCATACAATTTTTCAATTCTTGTTTTCAATTACCCCTTTCATTTATTTACAAATATAACATAGAGATAGTTTCTAGGCAATAGGACTAGAGAACTGTGCTAAAGATTGGTAAAAATATAAAGGTGTAAGACACAGTCTCTAGCTTCCAAATGTTATACTCTAAGCAGCAAGAGAAAACAGGCCTATAGTACAGTTAAAGAGCAACAACAACAAAAGACGATTCAAATACATTCTAATCCACCAATGCTTAGGGAGTGTGGAAAGCACTGCTAGAATTCAAGCCCTGAGAAGATGGGCATGGGCAAGGCAGGGATCCCAGCAGTGTGGGATGGAGCCACGAGAGCTTAATTTGGGGTGGTGGACCTTTCCACCCTGCCAAATTCCCAGTGAAGGCTAGACCACAACACCATCCACTCCTTAGTGTGGAACAGAGGGCGAGAGGCTGAACTCGGAGAGCTAGATCATCTATTTCAAACCCTAGATCTGCTACTTAACAACTACTGGCAAGTAATCTAACTTCACTATCAACTGGTTTCCTCATCAGTAATAGGGTTTGCCAAGTATAAAATCAGTTAATATACGTAAAATACTAAATACTGTGCCTTACACAGCATAAGCACTATATACACATGTGCTATTACTACCATTATTAATTGCTGCTGATGCCAGGGCTTCTAAAAGCACATGTAAGTTTCTAGAAACACCCCTGGCCACAGAGGTGTGTATCTAGTCTTGAATCACAAGACATATCACTCCCCGTTTTCAGGAAGCAGATTCAATCAGCACAAACAGTTATTTTTGGCGAAGGGAGTTTATAGGAATGTAAGTGGGAGGGAGGAAGAAACGAAGAAAAAGTGGTGATGGTGATCACATCTCCTCCAATTTCAGATCATACTTTCCAAACCAGCCTGAACTATGATCCCTTGAGCTTTGATTAAGTAACAGAATGTGTTAAAAAAAAAAAAAACAGAATTTTTTTTTCACGCACACACATAGATTTTAATGGCTTAAAAAAACCCAAATTTGTTACTTTAGAAAAATGAATGCAGTGCATTTTCAGTAATATTATCGCCACAGACTCTGAGGGCTCAGTCCACACATAAGCAGTAGTTGCCTTCTACAGTGGTATGGCTTCTCTGCACTAACTCCCATCAGGCCGAAAAACATTAGGGCAGGTTAAGTAAAGACTGAATTGTTGCACAGAGGGACATTTACTCATCAGCTCCCACTGATCTCTTCTGTGCCCGTTTCCTGGGCAACCTTCTTGGTGAAGCTTTATTGATCTGATTCAAAGTTTCCTGAGGAATCCAACTCATGTCAACATCATTCTGACTTGATGTACCCATCTCGACCTTCTGTATGGGTCTCTTGCGCTTTCTAGATTCCAGGCGTTGGTAGATTATGTTTTGATAAATCCAAAAATTCTAAACTAATTTTTTCCAAATAGTTTTTTTGCCCCCACCATCTTACTTTGTGTATTAATTTCAAAAGCTACCTCAAAAGCACTGCTTGTTTTTCTAAGTGAATTTCTCATTTGTATTTAAAACTATGTCTCACTTTTCATCCTTGATGAATATCAGTAAGATGCTTTAACTTATCACTATGAGTCCCAGCAAACTGCCACAGACTTTGCTCTCACATGCTCTGACTAGCATTTAGAAGCATAGTTAGTGGCAGCTGGACAGAGGCTTTTTGGTAACAGCTGGAGTGGGTATTGTTTTGATATTTGGCATCAATGCCTCAAATTGTGTTTTTTGTTGAAACATATGGAGGAAGAATTCAAGAGCTAGGAGAGCCCACGAGCTAGAAAGGTAGGGCATGTTCAGATACAGATGAGAGCTATAATCAATAGTAAATGCTGGTGCAGGAAGAGGGGGTAATAAGTTGGAAATCAAATCTCTGTTTACTTTAAATGTGCATTTCAGATACCTCAGAATGAACCTAACCAAAGACGCAAAGGATCTATACTCTAGGAACTACAGAACACTCATGAAAGAAATTGAAGAAGACACAAAAAGATGGAAAAATATTCCATGCTCATGGATCGGAAGAATAAACATTGTTAAAATGTCTTTGCTACCCAGAGCAATTTATACCTTCAACGCCATCCCGATCAAAATTCCAATGACATTTTTCAAAGTGCTGGGACAAACAATCCTAAAATTTGTATGGAATCAGAAAAGACCCCAAATCGCCAAGGAAATGTTGAAAGAGAAAAACAAAGCTGGGGGCATCACGTTGCCCGATTTCAAGCTATATTACAAAGCAGTGATCACCAAGACAGCATGGTACTGGCACAAAAACAGACATATAGACCAATGGAACAGAATAGAGAACCCAGATATGGACCCTCAACTCTATGGTCAAATAATCTTCGACAAAGCAGGAAAAAATATGCAATGGAAAAAAGTCTCTTCAATAAATGGTGCTGGGAAAATTGGACAGCTATATACAGAAGAATGAAACTCGACCATTCTCTAACACCATACACAAAGATAAACTCAAAGTCGATGAAAGACCTCAATGTGAGACAGGAATCCATCAAAATCCTAGAGGAGAACATAGGCAGTAACCTCTTTGACATCGTCCACAGCAACTTCTTTCAAGATACATCTCCAAAGGCTAGTGAAACAAAAGCAAAAATGAACTTTTGGGACTTCATCAAGATAAAAAGCTTCTGCACAGCAAAGGAAATGGTCAACAAAACAAAGAGGCAACCCACAGAATGGGAGAAGATATTTGCAAATGACACTACAGATAAAGGGCTGGTATCCAAGATCTATAAAGAACTTCTCAAACTCAATGCCCAGAAAACAAATAACCAAGTCAAAAAATGGGCAGAAGACATGAAAAGACACTTCTCCAAAGAAGACATACAAATGGCTAACAGACACATGAAAAAATGTTCATCATCATTAGCCATCAGGGAAATTCAAATCAAAACCACACTGAGATACCACCCTACACCAGTTAGAAGGGAAACAATTGACAAGGCAAGAAACAACAAATGTTGGAGAGGTTGTGGAGAAAGGGGAACCCTCTTACACTGTTGGTGGGAATGCAAGTTGGTACAGCCACTTTGGAAGACAGTGTGGAGGTGCCTCGGAAAATTAAAAATAGAGCTACCCTATGACCAGCAATTGCACTCCTGGGTATTTACCCCAAAGACACAGATGTAGTGAAAAGAAGGGCCATATGCACCCCAGTGTTCATAGCAGCAATGTCCGCAGTAACCAAACTGTGGAAAGAGCCGAGATGCCCTTCAACAGATGAATGGATAAAGAAGATGTGGTCCATATATACAATGGAATATTAGCCATCAGAAAGGATGAATACCCAACTTTTACATCAACATGGATGGGACTGGAGGAGATTATGCTAAGTGAAATAAGTCAAGCAGAGACAGTCAATTATCATATGGTTTCACTTATTTGTGGAACATAAAGAATAGCATGGAAGACATTAGGAGAAGGAAGGGAAAAATGAAGGGGGGGGAATCGGAGGGAGAGATGAACCATGAGAGACTATGGACTCTGAGAAACAAACTGAGGGTTTTAAAGGGGGGGGAATGGGTTAACCCACTGATGGGTATTAAGGAGGGCACGTTCTGCATGGAGCACTGGGTGTTATACGAAAACAATGGATTGTGGATCACATCAAAAACCAATGATGTATTGTATGGCGACTAACGTAATAAAATAAAATTTTAAAAAAATAAATAAAGGTGCATTTCAACATCACATTCATGTGTCATTCTGTTAACGGGACCTAGATAGTTCAACTAACCTGAAATAAGTAGCATGTGGAACACTTCAGAAGAAAGGTGAAACAAAAATCAAAAGTCTCATTGTTGTCAACATCATAACAATAGAACCAGTATCTGTGCTATGTAACGAGTACTTTGAAATGAGTTTCAGATCTCAAGGAAGCTGATATATTTTATCAGACACCTCTTAAGAGTCCTGTATATAAAGCTATAATCATAACAAAATCAAGAGTAAAGTGAGTTCCCATAGGAGAGAGTAAAGAGGAACAGATGAAGGAAATGAAAGGAACCAAATGAGAAGGGCAAGTTAATAAACACAACAGAATTAGACAGAGGTATACTATTTTCCTTTGTAGCTAAGGGTTACCAGTAGGCAGACTAGAACGGGTTTCTCCTCACCCTCTTTTGAAGCTCAGCATTCCTATTTCAATTGCTGAAACCACTAAAAAGAAGTGAGAACACTACAAATCTAACATACCCTTCAAAAGTCTTCAGAATAAGACAGAATATAGAATTTGAATCCTGGATTTACTGGATTCTAGGGATGTGTGTGGTCATGGGAGATGTAAAAGCATTTAAGTTAGGAGCAAAATGATCTATTATTCAGAACAGTAACAGTGTTTATGAATTTTAGACTAAGTATTATGCATACTTAAAATAGCTAGAGGAACTACAAAAGAATACACATGGAGTACATAAATTCAAAACAGTAAAGAGGGAGTAGACACAATGCGGAAAAAAATATCCAGAGAACGTAGGAAAGAAAAAACATAATAACAAGACAAATAGAAAACAGATAATAATACAGCAGGCAAATAGTTAACAACAACAACAACAAAATGATGTAGCTACCCTAATAGTACATAAAATAAGTTTTTAGACAAAATACAAAACCACAATTAAAAATGGTTGCTACATAATAATACAATGTTCGTCTTACTCATGCATACCTAATCACATTGCCTTACAGTAGATACAACAAAAACTGACAGAAATACTATGGAAAAAAATCACAGTGGGGGATTTTCACACACTCCTCTCTTTTTGATCAAATAAGCTAAATATAATCAGGAAGGATACAATTAATTTAAACAGTACCACTGCAAGTTTGATGATGATGAACATATATGGGATATCAAACACAAGATTTGGAGAATAAACCTTTACTTTCAAAGTACATGCGGAACTCGCCAACATTTGACCACATACTTCACCAACAAAGGAATGAAGTTAGAAATCAATAATGGGAAGACACCTCAGAAAGAAAGCATAGAACATTTCTAATCTATGAGGAAGTGAGAAA
Organism: Phoca vitulina; assembly: GCF_004348235.1. Lineage (NCBI taxonomy): Eukaryota > Metazoa > Chordata > Mammalia > Carnivora > Phocidae > Phoca > Phoca vitulina. The sequence continues at coordinate 61,113,894 of NW_022589709.1, forward strand.
AAATCATAATGGGTATTAGAATCTGTTTATACTGAATGATAATTAATACAAGTTCCACAATTCAAAACATGAAGGATACATATAAGGCAGTACTCAAGGGGAAATGCACACTTACAATGTAAAAGCTTACATTAGAGAATTAAGTCTCAGAATTAATGAGAAAGGTATCCTATCTGATAAGGTAAAAAAGAAGCAGTATAATCAATCTTTAAAAAGTTATGGTGGCAGGACTTCCCGCTAGCAGCATGTCAAGAGTTCAGCAAATTCTACCCCCAAAGAAACAAGTATAAAATGGCAACATTGTCTAAATCAGCTGCAGCAGGACTCTGGAAACTGACTAAAAGCAAACAACAAATGAAGACACCTGTATTGATGAAATACCTCTAGAAAGGTGGGTAAGGACATGTCAGTCTGAGGTCTCTGCAGCTGGGACTGCTCCAGCCACCACTCCTTAGCTCACTTAGTAAGAATGAAAGTTTTAGCAGCATGGGGCTGGGCATGAATACCAGCCCATGTGCTGCCCCAGGGAAAGGATTTGATTTGGGATAGAAGAGGAAAAGCCCTGCCTGACACACTGACAGTAAAAGTTATCAGACTTGGTAGGAAACAAAATCTACAGATCTGTAGCCTGGATGTGTAGTTCTGGCAAGGGTAAGTGACAGACCACCAGAAATTTAATGGGGAGATCCTGGAAATGAGAGACCCATAGGAGGGCTGGATGTGCTCTCTCCCCATCCTGGATCTCTGTGAAAATATGTACACGTGCAAGGGAACTCCAAAAGAGCCAAGCATAAAATAAAAGCCCAGGCCGACTTGACGACTGGCTGAACTTTAAATGAACCCACCATATCCAACCAGATCTGCAGAGGGTGGATGACTTACACATTTGAGGTGTGTGAGCAGAATCTCTGCCCAAATCACTGACTTGTCATCAAGCTACATAAACACAGGGGTGACCTCTAGGAATTCAGGCTCTAAAATAAGAAAAGCACAAACAACCCACTAGGATGATTATAATTAAAAAGACAGATAACGACAAGTGTCGGGGAAAAAATGTGAAGAAACGAGCGTCTTCATATACTGCTGGTAGAATTGTAAATGGTGCAGCTGCTTTGGAGAACAGTCTGGCAATTTCTCAAAAAGTTAAACACAGAGTTATCATATATCCCAGAAATTCCACTTCTAGGTATATACCCAAGAAAAATGAAAACCTAAGTAGAGTAGCCCCCCGTTATCCAGGCTTCCGCCTTCTGCAGTTTCAGTTCTATGTGGTCAATCATGGTCTGGAAGCGGATGATCTCCTTTCTGTTGTATCATCAGAAGGTCAATAGTAACCTAATGCTACATCACAATGCCCACGTCATTCACCTCACTTCATCTCATCACTCAGGTCTTTTGTCATCTTACATCATCACAAGAAGAAGAGGGGTGAGGACAGTACAACAAGATACTTAGAGAAAGGCCACATTCACATAACTTTTATTACATTATATTGTTATAATTATTCGATTTTATTATTGGTTATTGTTATTAACCGCTTACTGTGCCTAACTTATAAATTACACTTCATCATAGGTACGTATATATAGGAAAAAACATAGTATATATATATAGGGTTAAATCCTATCAGTAGTTTTAGGCATCTGCTGGTGGTCTTGGGACATATCCCCTGCAGATAACTGGGAACTATTATACACACAAAAACCTGTATGCAAATGTTCATAGCAACACTGTTCAGAACAGCCAAAAAGTAGAAACAACCTACTGATGAATGGATAAATAAAATGTGTTATATTTATATAACGGAATAGTATTTGGCAATAAAAAAGAATTACCAATATATGCTACAATATGGGTGAGCCTTGAAAACCTTATGCTAAGTGAAAGAAGCCAATCATAAAGGACCACATCATTTATGTGAACTCTCCAGAACAGGCCAATCTATAGAGACAGATAGATTAATGGTTGCCTAGGGGTAGGGAACAGGGAAGTTTGGGGGGAAATGGGGAGTGACTGATGATACATACAGGGTTTCTTTTAAAGATGATGAAAATGTCCTAAAAATTGACTGTGGTCATAGTTGTACAACTGTATGAATATACTAAAAATTATTTACTTGTACACTTCAAATAGGTGAATTGTATGTTGTGTTACTTATATCTCAATGAGACTGTTCTTTTCTAAAAATCAAAGTAAAGCAATAAACTTAACACCACAAAAAAACAGTAATAATGGGGCACCTGGGTGGCTCAGTCAGTTAAGCGTCTACCTTCAGCTCGGGTCATGATCCCAGGGTCCTGGGATCGAGCCCCACATCAGGCTCCCTGCTCAGCGGGGAGTCTGCCTCTCCCTCTGCCTCTGTTCTTGCTCGCTCTCTCTCTCCAATAAATAAATAAAATATTTTTTAAAATATTAATAACACAAACTAAGCAGAAACAGCAGCAGCCATACACCACAGGGGAAATAGATTTACACAATTTAAGTCCAAATAAGTTACTAAGAACAATAGCAAAGCCATCAGGAAAAAATCCAGAGTAGCTACAATATCCAGTTTTTAATTATAACAACAAAAAATCAAGCACACCAAAAAACAGAGCAAAACAAAGCAAAACAAAAAAAAAAAAACACTGTGACCTCAACAAAGGAAGAAAAAGGCAGTCAGTAAAACCAACATTGATGTTGGATTTAATTTAATTTTTTTTAAACATTTTTATTTATTTATTTGACAGAGAGAGAAGGAGAGAGGGAGAGCACAGCAGGGGGAGTGGCAGGCAGAGGGAGAAGCAGACTCCCCGCTGAGCAGGGAGCCCGATGTGGGGCTTGACCCCAGGACCCCGGGATCATGACCTGAGCTGAAGGCAGATGCTTAACCGACTGAGCCACCCAGTTGCCCCAACACTGAAGTTGGATTTAGCAGAAAAAAAATTTCGAAGTGGGTGGGGCACCTCGGTGGCTCAGTCAGTTAAATGTCTGACTCTTGATTTCGGCTCAGGTCATGATCTCAGGGTGGTGAGATCAGCCCTAATGAGGCTCCCCACTCTGTAGGGAGTCTGCTTGAGATTCTCTCCCTCTCCCTCTGCCCCTACCCCCCATGCTCTCTCTCCAAAATAAATAAGTATATCTAAAAAAAAATTCTAAGTGATGATTACAAATACACTCAAAGAATTAAAGAATACTATATGCAAGAATTAAAGGGATAATACTATGACAAGAGTCAACAAATAAGGAATTTCAACAGAGAACTCAAAAACTACAAAATGAACCAAATGGAATATACAGGTGAAAAGCACAATAACTGAAATGAGAATTTTACTAGATGGGCACAACAGCAAATTTAAAATGGCAAAAAAATTGGGAAACTTGATACTAGATCAATGAAAATAATCTAATCCAATTCGAGAAAGAGAAAGTAAAATTGAAAAGAATGATCAAAGATTTAGGATATAACATCAAGGATACCAACATACATGAAATAGAAATCCCAAAAGGAGAGAGAAAGGTATTTCAAAAAATATTTGAAAAAGTAATGGCCAGGGCACTTGGGTGGCTCAGTCGGTTAAGTGTCTGCCTTTAGCTCATGTCATAATCCCAGAGTCCTGGGATGGAGCCCAGCAGGGAGCCTGCTTCTCCCTCTCCCTCTGCCACTCCCCCTGCTTGTGCTCTTTCTCTCACACACTCTCTCTCTCAAATAAATAAATAAAATCTTTTAAAAAAAGTAATGGCCAAATACAGCTATTAAAAGCATTAATTTGTTGAAAAATATTTTTCTACAGATCCATAAAGTTCCATGAATTTCATGAATTCTAAGAAGGACAAATATAAAGAGATCCTAGATAACATATTATACTGCTGAAATTCAAAAAAAAAAGAGGAAAAGAGGAAAAGCAGCAAGATAAAAGTGAGTCAGTATGCACAGGAAAACACGTGTGATTAACAGGTGACTTCTCTTCATAAATAATGGAGACCAGATGGCAGTAGAAGAAATATTTAAAGCGCTAGGAAAACAAACAGTCAAGCAATAATTCTGCACTCAGGAAAACTATTATTTCAAAAATGAAGGCAAAATCAATACATTTCAGATTCTAGAAATATTTTTTAAAAACATAAAATTCAATCCCAAAAGAATATGTTCTGAGGATTTAATGTACAGCATGGTATTGCAGCCTTTGCTACGAATAAGATACTGTATACTTGAAAGCTGCTGAGAGTAGATCTTAAGCATTATCATCACAAGAAAGAAAGAAAGAAAGAAAGAAAGAAAGA